>NW_025955180.1:0-63623 GCF_022376445.1 Fomitopsis serialis | reverse complement strand
TCAGCCGAGGTTTTTCAGAAGTTCAAAGACAGTGTATTGCTAGTTGGGAGTACTCAAACTTTTGGAGTTTGTCGGTGTGCGATTTGTGCCAAGCAATGAGTAGGTGGTTGAGGTGTGTTAGTAGTCTCCCCAGGCAGAGTCAACAACTCGGCAATCTTTGTACCTAAGGTTATCCTTGTTCTATTAGCCAGCTCTGTACCACGCCTTCGTGAGGCATGCTTCGAGATCATAGTATTCAATATGAGTACGTTCCGAATCCCTGCTCCAGTCGACATACCAAATAATGACAATACAACACCAATAAAGTACTCAAATAACGGAGATAGAAACCGAAGCAGTGAAGTTACATGTCCGCCGGTGCCCACAGCACGCATCGGCCACTGGCATTGCCGCTTGCAACACGCTCGAGGACATTAGGATGCGAGCAAGTCACGGCTTGGACCGCAGAGATCCTGTGCAAGTCACTCGGTTACTGGATGTTCACACAGGATGCACCACGCTTACTTGGTCCGATCCGCCAGTCGAGCTACCAACTCGCCCTATAAGAAGTCATGTCACGTCACTTTCACGACGATCAATGATCCTGGCTCACCTTTCCGGAGTATATGTCCAGCGAACGTTCCATGTTCCCGACCTACGGACGCGTGAAAGATGGTGAGTACAGGTTACCTTCGGGATCCATAGACTCACGGTAAAATGTGGGTAGTAGTCTGGATTGGGCGACCATTGTGCCTTGAACACTGTTACCCACCTTCCCTGAAGGGTTGCGTCAGACCATCAGCTACTTTGCGATTCCGCACACATCACAGTACGTACTGTCTGGCAGCTGTGCCTGATCTGGTTGGATGGTCGAGACGAAGGGAACGTGCTCGTGGATTTGAGGACAGATCCACTGAATTCCCACACTGAAAACGAGGTTGCAGTCAGTAACGCGAACACGGATCAACCGAGTCTGAGGTTAGACGTACATCGAAGGAGATCATCATAGCAGGTACTGAGGACTGATTTCCCACTAGGATCCCAGTACGCTGAGCTGACGGATTTCCCATGCTGCCAATCTGCACGAAGGCAGCCCTTGCCTTTAGGCGATCCGAGGTATTCTTCGATAATGTTTTGGTTGAAGTCGTTAGGATTCTCTGTCTCGCTTGCTGAATCCCCTCCGATGTTCTGTAGCTTGCGGGTATCCCAGATCCTGTGCAATGACAGTTGAGTGCCTATCGGCTGACTTGCCAATGAACATACCTCATCGCCCGGCTGTTAGACGCTGTCACCAGGTAATGCGGAGCGGTAGGGTTTACGCTGACACTTCCAACTTTCTCGTTGGACACTTGGAACCAGCGAGCCTTCGACTTGTCCTCTCGCAAATCCAAGTGCGTCAGACCGCCCTCCGCATCTGATATCCACATTTCGCTCCCAGTGACAGGAAGGTCAATACAGGTGATAAGCGCGTCGTCCATGGAGAACACCTCGGTCGAAATGCCTGACGTGAAGGAGAGCTTGCGGACAGTACAGTCATATGAACTCGTGTAGACCTTGCCCTCAGTGAGCGTGGCATACCCAGTGTGATCACGACAAATACTCACGCTGTGGGAATCGGTGGGGTCAAACTTGATGTTGGATATTGATGAGTGCGATGTCGCCGGCCAATGGACCTGTAATCTCCAGCTTTTCCCGCTTTTCTCATCTGCCACGACAGACACCTCGCCATCCGCGTCTGCGATCTCGTCGCTTGGTGCTTGTGCGTCCCATATCCCAAGTTGTCCGTGCTTGTCTATGAATATGTGTCAGACTTCGGTCCACACTTGAGACCTTGTACTCACCTCCGAAGAAAATGAGGTCCTTTGTTGGGTCCGGGTGGTATGCTGCACTATACACCCGATCTTGAGTCACCTTCGCACGGGATACGACCTTCAACTTCCCCAGTTTCTCTCGCAACTCAGCTATTGCTGCCTTATCCTTTACATCGTCCGAGTCTGGACCTCCTACGCGTCTAGGATGGGTATTCCGAATGGCCGTCGAGAACGTCGATCTAAGGGCAGCTAGTTCAGTCGGATCCAGCTCCTCAGTGACATCCAGCAGATCCAATTCATGGTGGCGGGGCTTCTTCGCTTGTCTAGCTTGCTCCTCAGCCTCGAGACGCTCTTCTTCTTCCTTGGCCCGTCTCTCTTCCTCTTCCTTCTGAAATCAAGTGAGCGGCGCGCAAGCTCGTCAATGTAAATACCTAAAGGCTTACCTCCCTCTTGCGCTTCTTCGCCGGACTTTCATTGGGATCTACGACCGGTTTCCTGAGACGCGCCGACTGTCGCGCAGGAGCAGGAGCCTCCCTCTCGCGTTTCGTTCTCTTGGCAGGTTGAACAGGCTTTGCACTCGTGCGTACGGTCTTCGTCTGCTTCTTCACTGGAGGTAGATCGACGGTAACATCCAAATCGGCCAGGAGAGCACGATTCTTGGCAATGTTCGCCTCACGCTCCAACTCACTAATGGCGGTCTTAGGGGTCAACGAGGATACAATTTGCAGGACACGCACTAATCTGAATAGTCGGACATTCTGATGAATCTGTTGAAACGACGTTCCCAGTGAGGCCTGAGGGCTCGGATGTTAGGTTCAGGTCGTGGCGCAAAACGGCAATGACGCGCGGGAGCCAGGAAACGCGTCGGGTCACACCGAGCGCGGTGGACGCGTGAGTGTGACATCTGGCGTCTGATGAGTGACCACGACTACTTATCCGACTTCTCGACACAAGTAAGTATGAGGCTGTCAATCTATCCCATGTCTCGTGGAGCATCGAAGTCGCTACTACACACTGATATGTTACACGGGAGCCGGCTTTCTGCGAAGCGAGCAATGAATCTAGGGATACATCCAGCAACAGAACGAATATACAATATACAAGGTTCATGCCGGGATTGCCTCCCTCCTAGTCCCCATGTCTACTACGTACGTTGTCCGACCACCCCTTGGGAGTACCATCACTCTCTCCGCCCCATGTAGCTGATAGGTCTCGCAACTCGGCATGACTGAAGTCCTCATGTTTTGTTTGCCGGGAAGCGGGAGAGCGGTTACCGTTACCTTTGGCAATGAAAGTTCTCCATGGTGGAGAGCGATCAGAGTGACTGGCGACGAGAACATCGAACCGTCCTGTAAAGGTCGGTAGGTAACGTGTATCGCTCGGATCAGCAAGTACTCACCTCTGCGCGGAAGTCTCCTCGTTTCGGTCCACTGACTAGCCAATCACCAGTCATATCCTGGATATCGTATCGCAAAAGATACTGGTCCATCTCTGCATCCTCTGCAGGAGCCCAATGAAAGGAGGTGGTGACGGTCACCACAGCCGATATTGGCTGACCTGCGAAGAGCGGTAGAACCTGACCCGAGGGTTGAGAGGAAAACGGATTGGCAAATATACGCAACTGAGCAGCTGCCAGGATCTGCGGAGGGAAGCCCAACACAGCTGAGCGAGACATAACGCGTCACAAATTACCCAACTTACATGCATCTGCGGTATGTCAACAGGAATGATGATGTCTCGCCATTCACCAAAGGATGAATCAAGAGATCTGGGCTTCCCTAGGATCTGAACATACGTCGGTGGAGCATGCCTAATGATGCTCAGAGCGAGACCGACCTGTTTGAGCTGTGCGAACGCCGATGCAAGCTCGCCGCCCTCGCCCAAATTGCCTGGGACCACTAGCTGCCCCGTAACACCGTACAACTCGATCCAGTCCACGCTCTTCGAAAGAGCCTCGACCAGTCTGTCAATAAGGAGCTCACGTTGTGGTAGGAGCGAAGAGTCGTCTGTGACAATTTCTGCCACTGCAGTATTGATGAGAGACTCGACCTCTTGCGAGCAAGGCGTTAGTTTACTGTACTGCAAAAGCGCGTTGATACCCACCCTCTCGTAGCATCCGATATGTAATGTGCAACTTCAAGGGGTCCCGGGCTTACGTGCACCTGTGAGCCTTCATGTATTGGTATGCGCTGGAAGCTCACCCTTTCCGCGTACAGTATCGAGCTGGAACAGAAATTGGCCCGATTGAGCAGGCGTCACGGTCTAAGGGATGATCAGTAGGAGTGTAACGGCAGCGGCGTGACCAACTCACCACCACCGCGGGCTTCTGTGATTGGCAGCTTACGACCTTGACACTATCCAAGTCTTGTCCAGATGGTTTCAGTTCTGCTGAGCGGATGCGAACATGTTGATGGGATGTAGTAGACAGAGTGAAACGACTGAACAGCCTGTGAACAACAATGAGGTCAGATCTTCAGTAAGCAGACAAGCTGTGTACCTTGTACCCCGGAAGAAGTCCTCGACATTGGTTGTAACGGGAAGAGATGTTGTCACGAATCTCGCGAGATTGAGTCTTCGGTTCAACTCTGGCTCAGCCCCTGTTGTGTACTCGATGTTGATGTTGACTCTCTATGAACAATCAGGATGCAGCCGATGTTACCCACTCAGGATCCACTAACCAGAGTGTGATACGAGGATGCGTCACTATGCGGGACTGCCACTGTCACTACCTGCCGTTTCCCGACATCCCGCAGGATGATCGCACCGTCGATGATTTCGAGGGTAGCACTTCCTCCTGTGTCTTATTCAGCACACGACCGTGAGATATCGAAAGAGTAAGAGCTGACCTCCATCATCCAACGTCGCCTCATTGAAACGAAACTGCACACCAGACGGAGAGACGAGCCTCAAGGTAGCCGCGGAGATGTCGTTTCTGCCTGTCTGCAAGGACACCGTCATGGACGCAGGCGTGCCCAATTCAACTGGCCCGGCGTCAGAGAATAACGTAACGAGGAACCGCAACATGGACCTACTCCGTTTTGGCGGCCGCAAACGCACGTCTACAGCGTGATGATCCTTCGGGATCCGGACCAATGCCGGCAGGTCTTTTGGCCTCGTGGTCTTTGTCGGAGCCGCTAACTTGGCCTCCTTCCGCTCGAACACCAGTCGCGCCATCTTCACCTGGCTAGACTGCAACGCGAACATGCCTGCTGTCGACGACTGGTGGTCATAAATGGGTGTGGTACACGCGCATGGACAACAGGTGACTTACGGGACAGAACAACGTGAGCTTGGTTGATCCGGGTTGGATTGATGGTACTGGTACCGAAAACGTTAGTTGGACACCCTCATGCCCCACTAAGACTGCAACAATCTCGTCGACGGGCAAGTCCTTCGTCATTACATTAATCAACCCGCGAAGCTCAAGCAGTAAGACGACTTACACATGACAATCGATTACGCACAGTCACGTCCAATAGTGCGCCGTCCTGATCCTGCGCTAAGCGGGCTGCGTGTTCTGATATTGTGACAGACAAGGCCGGATGATCTGGGTAGAGCATGTCTGATGATAGTATGAGCAGCGAGGGGTACTCAGTATGAACTTCCTGCGGGAAACAAGGATGAGAGAACCGACCTATTTGCAACTCGTCTGCAGCATGTCGCAGACTCTCGATCAACCCAGTGACGTATGCCTTGTGATCGTCGACGTCCATGAGCAGGTCTGCACCCATGTCTTCCACGTACGCCTTCAAGAAGTCAAGGACGATGTGGGCCCAATCAGCATCCTTGACCTGCTCCGTGGACGCGTGGATGCTCAGCGCCTGCATCCGCATGAAAGACTCGAGTGAAGACCATCCATGCGGCGCATAGTGGGCAGGCAGGTTCTTGTACGTGTCAAACGCGCTCGGAAGGCGGCCTCGGACACTGCGCTCACGTCAGTACATGTTGTAGAGGTCTGCTGATGAACTTACACATCCAGAGCTGCGAGGTTGCCGTGCAGCTTGATTGCGAACTTCCGCCGACCTGAGCTGGCGTAGCACTCTATAGCACGATTTGTGATCGTGACATATAGGTCGAACAGCGCGTCTCTGTCGGCGATAGCCGCTAACAGCTCCTGCCTGGAGATTGTCTGCGACGATCTTTGGGCTTGAGTGTTCCGCGATATAGGTTCTGCAAGAGCTGACAAGAACGGAGGGCGGGAAGGCAAGTGGCCTGTCCTTGTGCCAATGATGTCCAGCTGCTTACGTGTCAATAATTTGGGCAGCCGAAATCATGATCCTCCTCACTTGTTGCTGTGCGAGCTCCATGAGCTCTCCCTTGAGAGCAAAGTATCGCGCCTGCGACGCCTTACTAAGGTTCAACGCGCCTACCCACGTATCGCAAATGTCGGTCACGCTCAATGCTGAGGAGTAGATCCATGACTCGATGAAGAATTCGGGCAGCGTGTCCTAGAAGCTTGTTCATCCCAATGTTAGTCTCAAAGGGGTGCACGGCTTACCTCTAACTCGCGTAGCCGCCTGCCAAAGTTGGTCAAGAACTTCACGGACCTTCTACATATCTCTGCCACTCTCCCGAGCTTACTCAGCAGGATGCACTGTCTGGCCAGCAGGTATATGCGGAAGTCGAAGATGGAAATGGTATTCCCGATGATGAGGTCCCGATAAGGCTTCCGTGTGGTAGAAAGGAGAGGAGCGGAATCGTCTTGTGGGTCAGGGGAGATGAGTGAGCCGAACCAAGACAAATTCCTATCTCGGACGACCTTGAAGAAGGCTGTTTCTAGTTCGTTATATTGTTCCAGGGCATCTTCAAACAAACTGACGCCTTCCAAGGACAGTGCAAGACTTTCCTGGCATATACTCAGCCTTTTCACAGTGTGCAGTCGAAGGAAGGTAGACTACCTTCAATATGAAGAACGTACAGAAGTTCCATCCGGGCATCTGCACCTGTCCTTCAGACCGCTTCATTTCGGCTTCCCTTTGGCTGAAAGCCGAATCAAACGCAGCTAGGATGCCATCCTTGAGCTTGGTGATGAACTCTGCCCAGGCCGCAGGATTCTCGAAGTCGGATGACCAAACAAGCTGCACGCATCTTGCTGGAATATCAATACGCGAGGGCACACAACAAGAAGCCGGCGTACCCACCTGTCTTTCTTATCAATGTTGAAGTCTGCCTTTATCTTGTCAAGCACGGATGTCTTCATCTGAAACATGCGTTGTTGTGACGCCCTCCCTTCCGGCCGGATAATATGCACTATGAGCCATTCCTGGTATTTGCGTTGACTAACAATCTGGTGCCAGTCTCGTATTTGTTTCTTGACAGTGTTCTTGTACGTCTCGTTGTCCTGTATGTGCGGCTATGAGAGACGAGAACAGGCAAGGAGACGACGTAAATCACCTCGCATACGACGAAGTAGATATTCAGCAGCGGCTTCTCGAGTAGGGTCTGCGGGATTTGCGACGTGTTTTCTTGTCTGACCGACTCCAGTGTTGCAAGCCTAACATTGAGGTCTTGTATCGTCTGAGTGCTTTGTGAGCCCTGTCGGGCAGGTCCTCTCCAGACTAGAGTGCGCAACGGGAATTGGCATAGCAGAGCTGCCCAGACTTGCTTCCAGTGGTCCGTTGCTAGGAACTCGCGCGAAGAGGCGTATGTCACCAAGACACCTTGGTTGCTCATTGAAATGATCGTGAAGGTATTGACGTGACTTGGGTGTACTCGATGTCACCTCCCGTATGTCCTTCAGTGCGATGTCCCGCTGGGTAACGTCGGGGGACCGTCGCATGCGTCGTTGCCGTTGTTGCGAAAGAGCTGTGTGGAAGCAGAACGGCGGCGAGCCCGGTCGAATGTCACACAGGCTTATGAAGACCGTAGAGTGTGGAATGTGAAATGTAGAGTTTGAGTGTATAGCAGCAGTGGTACTGGGATACTACGCGCCAGAAGTCAGCGTGCCGCGGTCGGGCGCCTGTCACTGTGCAGCGATCGCTCGGCGAACGTGGCCTCTGCCATGTCCGCAGTCCCACACTCTTGCCTGCTGACCATCCCTCCCGTCCTTGACTGGAATAGACGAAAAGTACGTAGTATCCCCTTACCTGGGTACAAGACTTACGGAGTGTCATCCAGGATGAACGCCATATTCTTACACACGACAGCTGCTGCCGTCATGGCGTACGGGTATAACAGTCTGAAGCAGATGCCAGTGGACAAATTTCTCAGCGCCCAGAAAGGAGGACATAGCCAGTTCTTGACTATCATTGGGTGCCTCTATCTGTCTCCTCTTGCTTTGTTCGGATGCATGCTAACCAGGAGTCGTTCCCAACGGGTTCCCATGAAGGCTCTGGCTGGCATTCACGACTATGACACTGGGATTGGCGTCAGAACTGTCTCCTACGATGACCGGTATGTGCTGTGCTGCTCTTGTCAAGTACCGCCTCCAACGTAGCGAACTTAGTCTTCCGGAAGATCAAGAGACTGGTCCTTATGGTTGCCTTGCCGGTAAGACGCAGGTCCCTGTTCACATGAGACTGTTTTAATCAAAGACATAGATATCTACCATTGTTACCACGGTGTACTGGGGTCTTCTCATCTTCTGGCCCGAAATGATACTCGCTGCCAGGCCGCTCCCAGTCGAATCTCCAACCCCGGATGAACTCGTACCGTCATTCTCGGAGCCCACGATCCTGCGCATTCCATTGCATCTCGACCTTGCGCTGCACGCTCTCCCGGCAGCCTCTTTGATTTTGGACTTCTTCTTTGTCGAGCGCAAATACACTCGTGGTCAAGCCGTCTACGGTGGCATCATCATGACGGTCTTGGCTTGCTTGTCGTACGCTCCATGGATCGAGTACTGCGCGAGATTCAACGGATCCTGTGAGTGGCCTTTCGCAACACAGCATAGTGATTTCGCTGAAGTATATTTCTCCAGTCCCCTACCCCTTCCTGACGGAGAATCCTTTCGACGTTCGGGTCATGATCTATGCAGGCCTGAGCACGTTCGCTCTGGTAACCTTCTGGATCATGAATGCACTACACTCGTGAAAGACTCAAATCGTCTGCCAACGGTTGTGCACACACATTCTACCATGTAATATACCGTCTCGGGATGAATTGCAATGAAGTGTCACCTGTAAATGGCACGATTACGCATGTACGAGGCCCGGCAGTTTGTACGGTTGTGCGCAAGTGCGCCAAGCACGAGCCCCGATCGGTGATCGAGCGCGTAAGATCTAGATCTGACATCTCTCTGACTTTGCTCGCCAGCCAGTCTCAAATTGACTCCATCTACACTCTACGCGACCTCACCTTGCTGTCAGCTAATTCTAATCCTTCTCAGAATCCCTTAGAACTTCACACAAATATAAGACGAGGATGGCGACCTTGACAGACAAGAAGAAACTGTGGGGCGGTCGGTTCACTGGAGAGACAGATCCTCTGTACGTTCGCGCGTTGTTAACAGCAGACTCGGAGTTGGCGTCCTCATGAGCTCGCCTTATGTTCTCGCAGAATGCACGAATTCAATCAGTCCCTGAAGTATGACAAAAGGATGTACGCTGCAGATGTTGCAGGATCGATCTCTTACGCGCGAGCCCTCGCAAAAGGCGGAATCCTGACTGAAGACGAGAAGAATAAGATCGTAGAGGGTCTGACACAAGTGCGCGCTGAGTGGGAACAGGCGACGGTGTGTTAGAAACCATCTCCAAACACCATTGTAGTGATGTGTCCTTCAGTTCGAGGTACAACCCGGAGACGAGGACATTCACACTGCAAACGAGCGCAGACTTACGGAGCTCGTCGGCCCAGTCGGAGGCAAGCTGCACACTGGTCGCTCTCGTAATGACCAAGTCGCGACCGACATGCGACTCTGGCTCATGGGCGAGGTGGAAGAGGTGGTGCAGTCGGTGAAGGCGCTCTTGCGAGTCATGGTCGAACGCGCGGCAAAGGAGATTCAGTACCTGATGCCAGGATACACCCACCTGCAGGTGCGGTTCACATCTTTGCGGCGATGCACGAGCTCTAATATATCACCAGCGCGCACAACCTGTCCGGTGGTCCCACTGGCTCCTATCGCACGCGTTCCCCCTCCAAGCGGACCTGCAGCGTCTGCAACAAATGATCCCCCGAATTGCTGTCCTACCCCTTGGCAGCGGCGCCCTCGCCGGCAATGGCTTTGCGCTCGATCGCGACTTTCTCGCGAAGGACCTCGGCTTCCAGTCCGTCGCGGAGAACAGCATGTACGCCATCAGCGACCGCGACTTCGTCGTCGAGTTCATGATGTGGGCGAGCTTGACCATGACACATCTGAGCCGGCTGTCTGAAGACTTGATCATCTACTCGACCGCTGAATTCGGCTTCGTCAAGCTGAGCGACGCTTACAGGTATGGGCCCTCGCTCTTCTCGCGGAGAAGCGTTCATCAAACGGCTTTTGTAGCACTGGATCTAGTATGATGCCTCAGAAAAAGAACCCCGATTCGCTGGAACTCATTCGAGGGAAGACGGGCCGCATCTTCGGTAACGTAAGTGTAGGGAATTTGAAGTAGTGGTGTTGCACTAATCGCCCACGCAGATGTCCGGCTTCATGATGTCTCTGAAAGGTCTTCCATCCACGTACAACAAGGACCTGCAAGAGGACAAGGAGCCTCTGTTCGACACGGTCGACACTGTATCAGCTGCCCTAAAGATCGCTGAGGGTGTCATTGCAACTCTCGAGGTGCGACACTGTCGTCTTTGAACGTAATCCCAGAGCTGCAGCTAAGTTCAGGTCAACGCATCCGCGATGTCCGGAGCCTTGCAAGAGAGTTCAGACATGCTTGCTACCGACCTGGCCGACTACCTGGTCCGCAAAGGGGTGAGTGTCGATTGCGATCTTCCGCTCTAGCTTGCTCATACTTCATCAGATCCCTTTCCGTGAGACTCATCACATTTCCGGACGTGCCGTCGCACTGGCCGAGTCGCGCAAGTGCTCTCTGTCAGAGCTTACGCTGCAGGACTTCAAGTCGCTCAGCGACAAGTTCGACGAGGATGTGAAGACGGTGTTTGACTTCGAGAACAGTGTACAAGCGCGCTGCTCCATCGGCGGACCACACAAGACGATGGTGGAAAGGCAGATTGACGTGCTGCGTGCTGCGTTGGCCGAATGAGACCATCGTGGAAGTCGCGCAGCCAATAGGAGTGGTAGCAGTGATGGCGCAGCTGATACTTAGGCTCTGCACAAAAAATGTAGTCGTACATCCACAATGTAGCCTTTCTTGACTGTACAAGGCGCCGACTGGACGAGTCTGACACTGTAAAAGACCCGCGAGACGATGGAAGCGGGCGCCTAAGTGGCGTCTATGGCAACTGGGCGCGTTCGGCGGCCCATCACAAACCGGAATAACCACAGCCACTCGCACTGCCCGCTGGTGTTCAAGAACGCCGTGCCCCTCCCGCTCTTTCCCCAGGCCTCTCATAGGACTCCCAGCCAACCTTTCGCTCCTCCCTGGTGGAAGCGGCATTGATTGTTTGCTTCTGTCTTCACTTTGATTAACGCCTTTACCACCGCCCACCACCTCTTTCATCCGCACCACTACAACCCCTTCCTCTTACTACCCCACACCTAATTGCTCGGTACCATGGCCAGAGACAGACTCGCGGCGCTGAGGGTGAGTGCATTGCATGCCTCGGTAGCGTCGTCTGTGGGTACTGACAAGTCGTCCTCAACGCCAGGCTCAGCAACAGACCCACACGTTCGTCGACTACCATTGCCTGCGTGTCGTGTGCTCACAATCTCGTCTGTAGCGACTCCTACCCCATGCAGACTCAGCCAAGGCTGCCGTATGGCGGAGCTGCAAGCATGGACAGCTTCGACTCGGCGGCGAAGGACAGCACGACCGCCCTTGGCGCAACAGACAGCATGTCTGCCTTCTACGCTGAGGTGAGCCTATCTCGCGCGACACGGCTCTTGCACGATGCTCTGGGCTGCGCTTTCGGTCCTACTCGGTCCTTTGCCTCGTGTCAGATTGCATTGCTCGTCGGGGCGGCTACGACAGCGACTCGAAGCTATGTGGAGTCGCTGGCGCTTCGTCACGAAGCGCGTAGCAATGGCTGCCCGACCCTCCCAGTCCTTCTCAGGTTCTGGCCTAATTGTTGGTGATGTTGCTGCTGGTGAATATCTCACAAGGGAGACCACATGAGCTCTCATATCGTATCGTGCTCGCGCCCACGGCGGTCCCGCTTATGATGGGATGCAAGCTCCGCTGCTGTGTAGCGCTCATAGTCATGTGAGCCGCTGAGGTTTGGTGCACCATTCCCACAAAATGCAGGGTTGCAAGGCCCTGCTTGAGGTCTGTAAGCCGGATTGTGCAAACTTACGGCTACTGCATGCGGCCGTCTCCGTATAGCTACGTATGTGACCCAGTGGGTGATGCCGGGGGTTTTCGATGTAACCGTAGACCGAGAGCGAAGCCTGAGCTGCAAGCCAAGTATGATGTCGAAAACGAGCATGGGTACTTATGCATGCTATGCTTTAGATCTCCTCCATCCAAGATGACCTCCGGACCTTCAACGACAACGTCGCGCGCATCGGCGAACTCCACTCCCGCTCGCTGGACAACACTGACGATGCTGCAGCGCAGCGCGTCGCCCAGCAGCTCGATGAACTCGTCCAGGACACAAGCGCGCTTAGCACAACCCTTAAGCGACGGGTAAAGGCTCTCGAGCGCTCACCTGGTGCAGGGCGGGATGGTCAGATCCGCAGGCAACAAACAGGCTTGGTCAAGCAGAAGTTCGTTGAGGCGATCCAGAGCTACCAGAGCGTCGAGCAGCAGTTCCGTTCAAAGTATAAGCAGCGGATGGAGCGCCAGTTCAAGATCGTCAAGCCGGATGCCTCACCAGAGGAGGTCCGGGCTGTTGTCAATGATGACCAGGGTGGCCAAATCTTCAGTCAAGCTGTAAGTGTGTAGCATCATCTCAATTCAGTCACAGACTAAGGTCATATCAGCTTATGAACTCGAACCGCTATGGCCAAGCACAATCCGCGTACCGTGAAGTGCAGGAACGGCACGAGGACATCCGGCGTATCGAGAAGACTCTGACTGAGCTCGCCCAGCTGTTCAACGACGTAAGTCCTGCTTTTAGAACGACCGATGTGAAGAAGACTTACGTGCACACCAGATGAGTGTCCTCGTTGAGCAACAAGAGGAACAGATCAACGTCATTGAGACGACAGCAGCCTCCGTTGAGAAAGACACGGAGCTAGGGTGAGTTTACGTACGGATATGTATGAAGGGATGTCTGTTGCTCACAGATCGTCTTTTTCTAGACTGAACTACACGGAGAAAGCTGTCGTGTCTGCGCGTGCAGCACGCAAGAAGCGATGGATCTGCTTCGGGCTTCTCCTTATCATCCTCATAATCGTTGCCATCATCATCGTCGTTGAAGTTCTCAAGAACCAGAACACAAAGAAGTAGGACATCGATGGCAGATGCCGGCTTGCACGCCTACGTACTTGTTTCTTTCCATTGCTCTCGCAGACTCAGGCAGGACAAGGACGGTTTCCCCGATGTAGTCCAGTTTGTATCTGTTCTTCGAATACTGTACATGAACGTCACCCTACACCTCACTTCGTTCCTCGACGGCAGCTCATGTGCTCTAGCGTACAGATGCACCTCTCGCTATCCACATGTCAAACGAGTTGATACCTTTTCTTATTGGTCTGATGCTTGCCCGCCTTGTAAATTACTTCTTAGAATTCTGCGGCGAGCGAGTTCTTGTGACATTCCGGAAACCCAAGTGCGAAACGACCTGCTCATGAATGCCTCGTGTTGTTGGCCTGCACACTGTGTGGCAATGAGAGCTGCGTGTTTGGCGCAAGGTTGCGGTGCGGCGCAGGCATGCAACAGTTGCGGCTCAGACTGACGTTAGATTGAGAGATACCAAGTGATTTTTGACACAGGGACAGATCCACCTTGGGCAGGCGCTCCACACGCTGGCTCAGTCCCGGCAGATCCAGAACGCGGAATGTCAGCAATCGCATACCTGCGGCCGAGGGATGTGCGAGATGCACAGACCGAAAGAAGGTTTTGAACATCGAACCGGAGGCTTGTGACTGCGACCCAGGCCGGAACACAGCCAGTAGGAGAGTTGTAATTGCCCATCTCTCACGGAAGCGGCAGCATGAGAGCGGGGGGAGCAGAAATAATTGCTTCTCCAGAGACAAGAGCACAGAGAACCGCCCAAGAACCGACAAAAATGCAGTTCAAACCTGAGCGACGCGCCGATCCGCGCACAACAAAACTCGACCCGCTGAGCCCGCCTGGGTACCTGGTGACCGTCGATTGTTTCCGGTTGTTTCCTTGTCTGGACTGAATGGTGTCCGAGCGCGCCTGTCCGACGAACGCTGTGTTGGCCATTGACACGGACCGCTTCCGCAGGATAAGGCGGAAAGACGTGCCGGGCGGATAAGCGCAAGCGACGGGGACAGGATAGAGCATGCTCGGTGGACTGGTGGCCTCGAGAGGGCTCGCGAGGTCGTCGACGGTGGCAGCAACGAGCAGCTCGAGAGAGCGGGTCGACAGGCTGTGGGGGGCAGCAGGGGACGCGAGGAAGACAGGACGGGCGGAGGGAGAGGCAGTGGCGAGGCGCGGGTCGTCGGAGGAGAGGATGCGGCATGTTGGGAAGCCGGGGCAGATCGGGGCGGGGGATCTTTGACATATCGTCGCAGCGCCTCCACGTGCATATCTCAGATCCAAGTCTGCGACGAGCTGACGCGTCCCCTCCCTACCACCTTATAAACCGCCTCCTCGCCCGCCTCCTGCCCCCATCTACTGCCCACCACCTCGCCCGCCCACCGACGCCCGAGCATCGTAAGTGTCCCCTGCTGCTATACTATAACACTCCGAGCCTTGTGGCTGACGCCTTCTTCCCTCCCAGTGATCCGTCGCTCTACACTCCTCCGCCTTCACTTCACGAACGACCACAGCCATCATGCCCGCCAAGAAGCGCTGCCAACTCCAAGCTGAACCCCGATGCAACTCGGCCGTTCTTCGTCTCGTCGGACAATGCCCACATTGTCGAGCAGAGTTTTGCGGTGCGGTGCGTAACAATGGCATTCACCTCCCGGCTCGAACTAATGATATCCCCTCCCCTCCCCCGTTCTATAGCACCGCATGCCTGAGCATCACAATTGCCAGAACCTGGAGAGCTGTCGACAGCAGGCCTTCGAGAAGAACAAGGCGAAGCTGGAGAGTGAACGGACGGTAGCGTCCAAGATGGCGATGGCATGACCTGCCTGTCCGGCTCCATCCTCCCTCCACTGCCTCTTCTCTGCTGGCTCCTGCGCCTTCCTTGCTCTCATTCGCCCACCACCGTATCCCCCGCAGGTCAGGTCATATCCATCGCCATCTGCATTTCTCCCCCATACATGACTCGCGCTTACGATCTCACGGACGCATCGCATATATTAATGTACACACATATACTTCATCTCCATGGGTATTCCTGGTGACCCCTGTTCTTTACACCTCGGCGGTCTTATTTAATGGGATGTCTCCTCGCTATAGAGCGGCTTAACTGGACGGTACTGGTGTGTTGATCGTGTGAGCATCTGCTGAAACGCGCCCCAGCGGGAATGATAGGTAAATGTTCCCGTAGCATAGCAGCACTTGGCAGAATGAACAAGCGTAACGTGGACGCCATCGACAGCCTGTCGCACCTCTTTCTCTCATCATGTCCACTGCTGTACACACCACTGCCCAGGCCGCCGACAGCTGACCCTATACTGGCACTCACCAATTGCCCAAGGCGTGTGCCCCCTCGAGCATATTCCTCTCCTCAGATTGCTTGACGTGCTGTCACCTAGCGGAAGGTGTGCTAGGTTGTCCCTGTCAGACTCCCTGATATGTATGGCGGGAGTGGAGGTTGGCGGCGCCGCGCGCGGCCATTGTGCGGGTGACTGGATGGTCGCCGCGCGGTGCGCCCTCCAGGTCCGTCTAGCCCCGCCGCCGCCAGCGTCGCCTGCCCTGTGACAAGTGATTTCGGAAGGGCAGACCGGGGCGCAGATGAGCTTCAGAGTCAGAGTCAAGACAGTTATCGCGTAATCGCGGAGACTCCGGCGAGGCTGATCGTGGTCTGATCGTCGCGAGTCGTACCTCCACCGCGGACGCCCACCATATAAGCTCTCCTCGCTCGCTCCTGGCGCGAGTGCGACGTCCGCATCCTTCACCTGGTGGGTCGCCCCGCGTTTGCCTGCCGCGTGTTTTCTGATTCGGGCGCATCAGCTATCGCGCAATCACGTGTGTCGCGTCCCCGCCTCTTCGCTTCAAATACCCCGCATCGCGTTGGTGAGGGTATCCGGCTGCGTGAGTCCGCACTGCTGCATCCCGAGCGTCGCTCTCTGAACCTGTTGTGCATCCCGGTGGACGATGGCGAGCAGACTGAGACAAGTTACTGACCATCTCAGCGGTAGAAAGATGTCGACCGTGCAAGTAGGTGAGTCACTTCCGCTTTTCTATGTATCTGCGCTCTGTATTCCCGTCCCTCACACGGTATTTATATCACCGCAGAGAAATGGGATGGCGTGCCCCTGGCTCCCCCCGACCCGTAAGCTGTCACAGGTTCTCCGAGACCGCACCGGCGTGCTAACGCATGCTGATCCGATAGCATCTACAAACTGACCTATGCCTATAAGGATGATACGTTCCCTCAGAAGGTCAATCTCGGTGTTGGAGCATACAGGGACGATAACAGCAAGCCGTGGGTGCTGCCCGTCGTGAAGAAGGTGCGTCTCACACTCCGCCTGCATAGTAAGCGACCAGGCTTATCCAGGGCACTCTATCATAGGCGACGGACATTCTTTTGAATGACCCCGCGCTCGACCACGAGTACCTGCCTATCACTGGACTTCCCGAGTTCACGAACGCCGCCGCGCGTCTCATCCTGGGACCCGACTCACCCGCGCTACTCGAGGGACGCGTGTCGAGTGTACAGACCATCTCCGGCACAGGCGCGAACCACGTCGGCGCCTTGTTCCTGAGCCGATTCTACCAGTGGGATGAGGGCACGCCCCGCGTGGCGTATCTGAGTGATCCGACCTGGGGTACGCAATGTGTTTCCCCGTGCTGTCAGTTCTCTTCTGACTCTGGCCTGGCTATGTTTGTTACACTCGCCATTGGCAAACTGCAGTCAATCATTTCCAGATCCTCCGCGGTGTAGGCATTCCGCCGGAGACATACCCCTACTACGACCCTGCGACTATTGGCCTCGCGTTCGACAAATACCTTGCCTTCCTTAAGGCGGCGGCCCCACGCTCTGTGTTCGTCATCCACGCCTGCGCACACAATCCCACGGGTGTGGACCCGACGCGAGAGCAGTGGCTGCAGATTGCGGATGTCGTTCTGGAGCGCGGCCACTACGTGTTCTTCGACTCGGCATACCAAGGCTTCGCCAGCGGTGACCTTGATGCAGATGCCTGGGCTGTGCGGGAGTTCGTGAAACGCGGAGTGCCGCTGTTGATCTGCCAGGTATGTCGTTGAAGCGGTGCGGGCATCACTGGAGGCCGACTGATGAAATCTCGTTCATCCCTTGTGGCCATCTGGTGACGTGATGCATTGCTGTTGCAGAGCTTTGCCAAGAATGCCGGTCTGTATGGCGAGCGCGTCGGTGCGCTGCACATAGTGTCGCCGTCGTCGGAGGCTGCGGTCCGAGTCAAGAGCCAGCTCGCAATTCTGACCCGTAGCGAGATCAGTAGCCCGCCTGCATATGGCGCCCGAGTGGTACGTCCTATTCATTCCCCCGATGGAAATAGGACACCGACGCAAAATTCGCTCCGTCCGAAATTTCACGCACCACTCTCGCTGACTGACATGCGTCGCACATTGAACGCTGTATGGTGGCTCCGCGCGATTTTCCGCCGCTGCGCTGAATCCACAGATGGCGCTCATCATGAACAATGCCGAGCTCTTTGAGGAATGGAAGCGCGACATCAAGACGATGGCGGAGCGCATTATTACGATGCGGAAGGAGCTCCACCGCCTGCTGACAGAGGACCTCAAGACGCCTGGCAATTGGGACCACATCGTGAAGCAGATTGGAATGTTCAGGTGAGTGCGGAGACGCCCAGTTTGTCACGCTCAGTACGAGGTTGGTGGGATGGGCGGGCCTGGGCTGCACCTTGCTCGTGGAGGTGCGGTTCGGTGGCTGCTTCGTCTGCATCCTTGCCCCACTTCTGCATGCGCCCGCAGCGAACCGCGCAGGCCCACTCGGCAGCCGGAGACAGGAGGGCGCGGATACATTTGCGGCCGCGCCGTCGGGATGCGGGGACCACATGGGAAAGTGCCGAGAGACATCCGTGTCCGCCCAGGATAGGTGATTAGCGTGGGAGTCTCGCGCTTTCTCGAGCAGCGTGCCCGCCGCGCTGGTCGGGGAGGCAGTTGTGGTCAGAGGCCGGGGTGTTTGCGCGCACGCTGTATCCGCTGCTGCGTTCCCCTCCTGCCCCTCGATCGGGCGAGGGCGGTGAGGGTGCCTGCCCTGCGCTGCGGACACACTGCGCGCCTGCGCGGAATCGCGGAAGGATCTGAGCACCTCACGTGCGGCGTCGGCCGGCTGCGCTGATTGGATGCTGCACAGCCGCCGCGGAGCTGCGATTGGGCGAGCGCACCGACCCAATTGCGATCGTCGGGCTAAAGGCACCGCGCTTCCGGCGGGTCCCTGCCACGCGGCTGACGTGATACGCGTCTAGGCGCGCACGCTGCCATTTCTCGGCGAGGCTGCGACGTGCCGCGACATGCTGACACTGTGTCCCTGCAGCTTTACCGGGATCACGACCGAGCAGAGCCTCGCGCTGACGGAGAAGGCACACGTATATCTGACGACGAACGGGCGGATCTCGATGGCGGGCCTCAACAGCCACAACGTGCGGTACTTTGCAGAGTGTCTGGACAGGGTGGTGCGGGGACAGTTGTAGAGCGGCGGGGGCCAGGCGGTGGTGCGGGTGGGGGCCAATAGGGGCGTGTGTCGAATGTATTGGACGGACGAATTGTATTGGGTGTGTACAGATGCCGAGCGCGGCCGTCCCGAGCGGGAGGAGGGTTTTGGCCTGATCTGGACGACGGTGCGGGCGTGGGAAATGACGTCGCGTGAGAGTGCCTGACAGACGCCGGAGAGCCGGGCGAGAAGGGGGAGAAGGCCAGAAGGGCGGATGACATCATCGGGCAGCGCAAATGGCAGTGGCCGACTGAGCGTTGGCTGCTCCCTGCGCCGCTGCACATCACTCGCCCGCGGCCACCTGTGGCGGCTGCTCTGTCCTTTCCCTTTCCAGCACCGTCTCTGCTCAGAGTCCCTCACCTCTTCTGGCCGGCCCTCTCGCTCTCCCGCCGCCGCTGCCCGCCGTTGCCACCGCCGCGTCGCGCTATCCGCCTCCGTGTCGCCGTCCGCTCTGCCGCCGGCCCCCGCCGTCTTTCCGGACGTCCTGCGCCCTGTTGTCCGCGCGTACAGCCGTGTCCGTGCCCGGCGTGTCCGCCCGTGGTTGTGTCTCCAATATTCGCCCGCCTACTAAACCCGCCCCGCACGCCCACTGCCCAACATATGTCACACCACCCACCGCGCCATCCTCGTCGTCCACAGCATCGCGCACCCCTAGTCTCTTGATTTTCCAGCCTCGAGCTCGCTGCATCCGCTACTTTGCGTCATCTCGAGCTTTCATATTGTGCCGCAGTGTGCCCAATTTTATTACGCCATACACGACTTCCTCACTTTCCGCGCTTGTCTTCCTTGTCGTCTCCCATCACCTAGGGCCCGTCGCCCGCCGCCTCCCGTGCGTACCCCTATTTTCTCCTTTGACTCCCTCTAACCGCGCTCTGAACAATCTGCCCAGCTCTCCCGTTCATGGGAATCCTCCTGTCATTATTCTTCCCCCGCTTGTACATGACCACAGATAATTCCGCCTCGAGCGCTTGTAGCTCGTCCTCCCGCTCATCGACTTCTAGCACAGGATATCCTCGCTCCCCTGCTTCCACTGCGCCACCCTCTCCCTTTTCCGAAGCACCGTCGTCCCCAGGCCTTACCAACCCCTTCTTCGAGCAGCGGCAACAGCCTGAGAGAGCGCCGTACAATCCTCATGCCGTTGGATTGGGCATCATTGCACCTCAGCCTATCGTCGGGCCTTTCCCGACCATCGGACGTCCTTCACTGTCCCAGGTTCAGTCGAGGTCGTCGCCGGCACTCCTGCGTCAGCGGAGACACTCCACCGGTCCTGCTCACCCAGACAGCCCAGGTGAATATTTCGTGCACGAACTTCAGTCGACAGAGGACATGCAGCTGCTACCTCAGTCGCCCAGCATGCCGGCGATGCTATCGCAGACCGCCGCGGACCTCGCAGACCCGCTGGGAAGCGTGTCGAGCACTTCGGGTGCTAGTACTCGGGGCGCCGGCCTCCAGATCGCGATCCCGCCACCCATCCTCAGCAACTCGACGTCGACACCATCTCCACCCCTGCTTCAGCCTCCGGCAGCTGACCTGCTACCGTCCAGAGCCGGCTCTAATGCCCTCACTATTGGCTCCGAGCAGGCGCAGCCATTTGCGCAGGAGTCCGCTTCATTCTTCAACCTGGATGACGCGGCATTTCCGACGGGCGCCGACGCTGTTCAGGCGGACGTCAACCTGGACTTCACCGAGTTCGACTCGGAAGGGCTCAATGCCCTCGAGAAGATTTACCTATTCTCGCGGAGTCGGGCTGGCTTCCACCGCGTCTTCATCGTACATGCCTTGCCAAGGTACTTGGGCGCAGAAGACGTGGAAGGCGGGCATTACCCAAGTCGTGAACAGGTCGATCAAATCGCCCCTGCGGACGCGGTAGAATACGTGCTTCCGTTGCTCAACGGCCTCGCCCTTGACGAAGGTACGTCTCGTTGTATGATGTTCTGATCGGTGGCTTACGGCGCGCTTTACGTACTCTGTACCCCCTCTATGTGTGATTGGCTCTCTTTGCTATCTCGCCATGCGTTTTTGTCGACTTGTGGTCGCCTTCATCTCGCTAACCAACTCATGCCGATCGCATATTAACACCGGGTTGTCACCACCCATCCTCGCTCGTGTACCACACGACCCACACATCCATCGCTCTGCTGTTCTGCGTTATGTCACCGGTATGTACTCGCTGTCTTCGACTGGTATTGACGCCCACCAGATGAAACCGTCAAGGAGGCACTCGCTTCGGAGCTGATCAGCATCATGTGGTGGTTCATAACCCACTGTCAGGTCGTTGAGGATGAGGGCATCCCAATGCTTGCAGAGGCAACTGGTGCCACGCCGCAGCCACGCGAGCAGCAAGCCCCGTCAAATGAAGCAGACGTCATAACAATTTCCGTGCAGGCCTTCACCCCAATTTTGGGGACGTTGCTTCTCAGCCAAAATGCTCTTGTCGGCACGCCCGCCCGTAATGCCGTCGTCGAACTGCTCAAGCGCATTTGGCATGCCGACGAACGCGAGGCCGGCCGACCTCCCCATCCCCTGGCCGAGGACGAACAGCCACGACCTGACTTCGACGTGGGCCTTCTTCAGCAGCATGAGCGGCGCCTCCTCGAGCGCGAGGTTGTCCACCAAGTTGTCATTGGCATGGGCCGTCTCGACTTGCCGGATACAGACGAAGGGCCGCTCTCGACAATCTCGACACCACGCAGCACCGGGGAACACCACCGTGACACTACGGAGTCGCAAAGTCTGGAGTACCCGATTCAGACGCCACCTGGACCCGATACCTCTACTGCGGGTTCGACACCGCTCGCTGTCCCCGCCGGAGCTGCTCATGACTCGTATTTCCCCGCATTCGCACCCCATATTCACCCCACCGCGGCGCCAGCTTCCTCTCCGACTGGTCAGATGGCACACAGTGCAGCCGAGGAGACGTCGATGGAAGGCATCATCACGCCCCCCGCGTTCAAGCTGAACCTGCCGCCCCCTTCTCCCCGTAGGGAAGCGGCGGTTAACACGCCTGCCTGGGGTGTTTCTTCGCCTATGCAAACCACTCCGACCGCCACTGTTCCCCAACCTTCTGTCGTTGACTCAGCACTAGCGTCCGCGGGTGTTCAAGTCACAACACAGCCGTCCCCTGTGCTCTCGCCCTCCCCTCCATTCGCGTCGACAACAGTCGTTGCTGACATTTCCTCTTCCTCGACTTCCTCGACCTCCATCGATTCGCAGGGCTCTACGCCTTCGTTGACTTCTTCCTCGACATCGTCATCGTCGATCTCAACGGATTCGTCGACATCCTTGATCACACCCAGCAATAGCAATCCCTTATTGGCAATTTCAGAGCCCACTATATCTGCGTCACCAGACGAGATTGAGCTTGATTCGAGTGCATCCAGCCCTTATTCCGAATTGACCATAAATGCGGAGAAGGACGTCGTCATGGCACCTGTAAAGGTCGCAAGTCCTGCCCCGTACCAGCTAGACGTCGTCCAGGACGCGTCTGAAGGTGGAGATTATTTCTCGGCCGGAGAAATGGGCATCACTGGACCGCAAGAGAGCAGAGGAACGCCGCTGTCTGCATGGCTCAGCGCTGGCCTTCCCGAGGGCGATGTGAGCATGCAGGACGTCGGTTCCCAGGACGTCGAGATGGCTGGCGAGGAAGAGGGCGACATCAGCGAAGAGGCCGCGATGGGCAGGCTGTCGAGCATGAGTTTGATGGCAGCTGTGACTGCAAGTGGTACGTGTCATTCATTTGGAGCGGACTCTGTTGATGAGTCGCTCTGCTCAGTGCTCATGTTTGATACTGGACTGACGTATGTCAATGTTGAAAATTATATAGGTGGCTTGAAGGAGGAGACGCAGAACGCCTTCGTGACCGAGGTAGAACGTGTAGGACGCGACCCGGTTTACTGGGTCAGGCGCGAGGCCGCATTTGCCGTCGGCGCGTTGGCCAAGGTTGTTCAGAATGAACTTGTCACCTCGACCTTGGTATGTGGATTGAACTGCTACTTGCGGTGTTCTTTAAACCTGATTTCTGGATTAGCTCCCTCTATTTGTGTCATTGTACCAGGACCCAACTTGGCATGTCCGACACTCGGTCCTGTTTGCGCTTCCGGCAATCCTTTCCAAGCTGTCGCCGCAACGTCGTCGGTCTCTGGCGCTTGACGTCATCTTACCACTCGCGTCAGACGAGTCTCCTACCGTCCGATCGGCCGTTCTGGAATCCCTTGGCGAAGTGATCTACGCGTTCCACGGAGATTCGGACGGCCCGCCTGGGGAGCTGCTCAATATCTTCCTGGGCATCCGGGACGGTCACATACCTCCAAATCGCCGCCAGGACGACAGTCAACCGCCATTGGCTCGCATGCCAGGATCCGGCCCATCTTCGGAGTCAAGCTTCAGCGACATTGCAGAGTCGCCAGAAGTCATCAGCTCGCATGACATCTATGATGACCCCGCACGTCCTCTCGTATGCGCCTTCAACTTCCCAGCCGTTGCTTTGACATTGGGGAGGGATCGCTGGCCGGAGCTGCGCCCGTTGTACCGTTCACTTGCGCGCAGCCCGTCCTACAAGGTCCGACGGACACTCGCCGCGTCCTTGGGCGAGATTGCGAAGATCGTCGGGCCCGCATATGCTCAAGAGGACGTCCTCGACGTATGGTGGTCCAGTATTGATGCCGAGGAAACGGAGGTCCGTCTGAAGACTATAGAGTGCGCGGCTACATTTGTGCGTGCTTTGGGGCCGTCGGAACGGAGTGAAGTTGTGCGGAAACTCTTCGAAGCATTCACAACACGACGGCTCAAAGGCTGGAGGGAACGAGAGGAGGTTGTCAAGAGCCTGCCGTCTCTTTTGGACATCAGCGGTCTAGATGAAGAGGTCCTCAAAGATCTCTTGATGCGCGCGCTTGGCGATCACGTATCCGCTATCAGAGAGGCTGCAATAGCGGTCGTAAGTGATATATCGTTTAGCGTGTGAGCCCTGCTAATTTTTTCTCGACAGTTCCCTGCGTTCGTTCACGCTTGGCGAGCAGTCCCTAAGGCGAACGAACTTCGCTCCAACATCAGGGCACTCGCCCGCTCAGATGCGTATCGCGAGCGGACAACATTCGTGAGATGCGAGCAATCCCTCTTCGAGTCGAACGATAGAGACTTCGTCGTCCCAGATGACGAATACTGGGAAATCCTATCTGCGCTCACTCACGATCCTATTGTGGACGTGCGCATCCGGGTGGCCCGCCTGCTTGGGACAATTTTCGGTACGTCTAACAACACGTCCTGAAGGATGGACAGGGTACTCAGACTCCAATCTTAGATGTCTACGGCAAGGGACAATCCGCAGTCATGAGCCGGGTGCTCGGACTCACAGCACCTCTGCTAGATGATGCTTCTCAAGACGTTCGAGCATTCGCGACTTCCGTTCACGCTGGAGGG
The DNA here is from genome assembly GCF_022376445.1 of Fomitopsis serialis. Lineage (NCBI taxonomy): Eukaryota > Fungi > Basidiomycota > Agaricomycetes > Polyporales > Fomitopsidaceae > Fomitopsis > Fomitopsis serialis. The sequence goes on along the minus strand of NW_025955180.1, from coordinate 39,468 downwards.
GTGCGTCCACAGTCACTCGCGCCGATCGAGGCTACTCGCACTGCAATCACGTTCTCACGACCTCCACCGCCCACACCGAGCTGACAATGAAAGTGCCCATGTGGTGGATATTCATCTACCAAAGCAAGTCACACCCTGCTTCCTCAATGGAAAGCCAACCTGGGCATGTCGATGGGAAGGCGCACTACCGCTCCCCAGCCATTCCCAGAGCCGGACGCGGAGGGAGGTGGTCACGATCCACACGGCCTGCGACGGTGGACTGTTGGTGGGGCGTCCGAACTGTAGGGCGCTGCGTTCACTGCCCTTCTGGTTTCCTACACGAACGTGACGTCGATGCAACGCCTTACATCCTCTACACGACACCCTCTTGTGACGAATGTATCCTGGACGTGATTTTGCTTAAGCTATCATTCACGCTGGCAGCTCGTGGCCTTCACGCAGTGCTCATGTCGTAGAAGATTTAGTTTAGATGTCTCTTCATTAGTTATATCTTATTATCGTAATACATTAGCTCTTCCTGCCTTTGATTCTGTGCCTGTTAGCAACACAATGTCGGCCTTTCAGACAGTCGCGAGAAATGCATACTTCGTAAGTGTCATTGTGCGATAGTGAGAATAGGATGCGGTAGGCTAGATACAGACAAGTGGGAGCCTCTCGGATACGCGACTGTCATTGGTACGGTACCGGTAGTTGCCAGTGGGTGACGAAATGGAATTTCCTCGTCCTCGTTGTCGTTGTCGTCATTGTCGTCGTCGTCGTAGTCTTGAGCGCTTACTGTTCAGAGGCATGCAACAACTACCCTGTTACCTCGTATTTGAAACGTAGGCCGATCGCGACAGTACCTGACAGTACACGTGCTCTACGTGCCGGAAGTACTTCGCCTTCTTGAAGACCTTCCTAACAGGGAAACAATGGTGGCGTACCTAACAAAGGATCCGCATGGGCGGTTGCGCGGCAACATGATGGGGACTTGCCAGTGGCGTCTGCAGCAAACCTTTCCTCTTCCCCCGTCTCCCGCTTTCACCTTTTTCCAACTCTGACGATGAGGCTCTTTTGAGTAGGGCCTGCATGCGTCTGTCTGTTGTTTCCTGGCCTTGCACGAGCAATTGACTTGCTGCCTGCTCCTCGTCCAGTTATCTCTGGGAGAACTGGCTGGTATTGTGCGATATCTCGACCTGGAGTGCTCTCCTCCCTGGCAAGACCCATCAACCACAGTGTTTAGAAACCCACTCAGCCATGCTTGCTACTACCCTTGCGAACATAGAGCTTCCGCCGATCTTTTCCAAGGTCAGGCTCATCGCCTTCGGTAGGTGAATTTGGTTCCCCCGTCTTACTACCACCCTGATTGCATCTCCATTGACAATGTCAGCATTGATGACGATGTTGAGCTTGGTTGGGACGACGCTATTGTGCGTAGAGTTGTTCGTCAGAGAGGATGTGACAGTCGATTCCCAAAGTAAGTTCGTTCGCTGATACGCTTTACTTCCGCTCTTAGCCTATCCCCCAAGGAAACATTGTGTTGCTCCTGATCCTTATCAATTCCTTCACATCTATCATGTTTCCTGCAATGTAAGCATATCTCTTGGCCACGTAGGACGAGTATACTCATGTCAGTAACAGGCTCCTTATCCAATATACCCCATTGTGGGAGGCTGTTCGGCTGATATGCCTTGTCTTCTTTCAAATCGGCGAGTTGTGTTCCCCTGACACTCGCTGTTTCTCTTATGCCTCCGAACAGGCACGTCCGCCATATACACAGCATGGTTCTCAGCCTTCAGATGCCCGGATCCCGGTACGCTGTTTGCTCGTCCGTCTCTGGATTCGAAGCTCAAGTTGTTACAGTGGCTACTTGCAGACGCATCAACATGGCTATCTTGGCCAGCGTATGGGTCATACCCACACTTCGTGCGTTTGCGAATTTCTTGAGCGCATAGCGCAATGCTGATTGTCCTGGCATTTACAGTCTTGATATATTCCGGCGTCCTGGCCGCCATGGTGTACTGGGGCTGGAAGCATCCAGAGTTTCAGACCGTCATCTTCCGCGAGAAACGGGAATCTGAGCTTCCTATGATGTCTCCGCCACCCGAGCAATTGCGTGTTAGATCCAGTGCATTTGCTGGTCTGCTCGAAGCGGGAGGTGGGGGAGCTAAGCCGCCCGCCGTACCTGTCCTTGCACCGACACGAGTTGTTGATATTGAGAAGCGAATCTCATTGCAATCAGCAAAGTCCTCTTCCTCTCAGTCGTCGAAGTTGTCGAAAGGGAGGCCGAAAGAATTTTACTAGCTCTTGGGACATTGTCATTGTTGTACGCTTGTTCTTGAACTGTGTTCATATGTGTAGTCAAATTGTTTACGAAGCAACCCGCGCTCCTTATGTTATCACTGTATCGTTGTCTGCTTGAATGACCGAGTAGCGTCTTTGTTCGGGTCGATGCACAGGCATTGAGTTTGCCATGGTTGCGCCGCTGTGGTACCCAGTTGTTCGGTGCCGCCGGATCCATCAAGCATCTTGAGATCTCACAGCACACCACGTGCGCAGCGTACTTCGTCTGCACCCGCAAGGCGACTTACCGCCGTGTTCGCCTGAGCCAGCTCATTCCAAGCCTCGTCTTGCTCTCCATGCTTTGTATCTTCCCCTAGCTTTGCGCAGTCATCGCTGTCACTGCCACGGTACTAGTGAAACTTCGAAATTCGGACACATCTTCCTTCGCCTGTGCTACCGCTTCGCCATGACACATTGGGAACCGGCGAAGATGAAGGTTCGGTGCTCCCGCTGAGGTCTAATGAATGACATTCACCTTGAAACATAGTCTCAGCTGCGGGTAACCGCACAGCGGCTGGGCCAGATGCAAGACCGGATGGACTCCCAAGCCCAAATCACGCGGAGAGACATTGTTACCCTTCTTCAGCAAGACAACGTCGCGTTAGCTCGCGCGAAGGCGCAGAAGCTGATGAATGAGGATGCTCTAATCGACTTGCTGCAGACTCTGGAGATGCATGTTGGAATGATTGTCGGGCATCTGGGGGAGTTGGAGCGAAAGTGAGTTCATTCACAGCGCGCGCGTGCAGTCGGTCTTCAACTCTGGGCAGGGATACACCTAGTCCTGTAATGTTGGAAGCTGCTGCGAGCATCGTTGTTGCTGCTCCACAGATAGATTCTAAAGGTATGCCATACAAAGTACACTCAACCTGCAAATTCCGACTTTGTGGACGCAGAGCTTCGCTCGGTACGGGACCATCTCGCTCAACGACTGGGGCCGGAGTTCATGCGGTCTGTGAACGATTATGTGTCAACAAGGGTATGCGCCCGAAGCGAACGATGTGAAGTTCGAAGCTCATCGGAATTTAGGTTCGTAGGGCGCTCTCAACCCGACCAGCATCAGCTGTCCAGCTGGACCAGTACTTGTACTCCATTGCCAAGTCGCAAGGTGTTCATTGGAATCCGGCTCCCCTACCACAGCAGATGTGAGTGATGTGAACGTGAGGAGGTACGGCTCTAACGACCGTGGATAAACTCGAAAGAGTACATATCATCTCGGAAATGCTCGACCCGTCCAATATCCCTGTTGTAGACTTGATGCGCCTTCGTATACTCTGCTCTCAAGGTATGTTTGCCATCCTAGCTGTTCGGTGTACGTGTCACGACAAGCTCTGCTTGATGCTACAGGTTTACCTGACGATCCTCCGTGGCTTAGACCTAAGGTCTGGAGGTAAGTTCGCTTACATCCATGAATGATTGCTTTGCCCATGTCGGTTCAGGCTTTTGTTGGGAACACTTCCTCCCGAGAAAGCAACTTGGGACGATGCTAGCCGTAAGAGTCGGGAGAACTACTACGTAGGTCAATCCGTCGAGTATGTCGGCAGTGTCCCTCATAGTTGTCATAGGACCTCGTGCGTCGGTTGCTTGAGCCATTCTCAAGTCTGCCACCTCCCGGCACTCCTCTCACGCCACTTGACGACTCTCTGATGAACGCGTCAAGGGAATTCTCCCAAATACCGCCACAGCTGATGCTTGCTCTGCAAGAAGCTGCTGATGATGTTCCGCTCTGTCCTCTGGATGAGGCCGCCCCTGACGATATCAAGATCCCTTGCGCGCAGAACCTAGATGAACGTCTTCGTATGATTCGCGAATTGCAAAACTCTGAGGATGCCGACGACTCTACGCCCGAGATTCGACTCGATAGCACACCCGAAATCCGCTTAGAGGACGCACAAAGCGACTCCTCTGACGATGAAGGCTCGTATCAGGACGTAGCCTCCGCTCCACCGTCCCCGTCTCCATCTGCATCTTCTGTCCACTCCTCTGGTTCAATGACGTTATTGCGCTCGCGTACGATGGGTGCACACCCTAAGCATGCGTCTGCATTACTTCGGCTACTCTATCTCCATTCCTGTCTTAATCCAGCCAATCAGTCGCCCCATATCGGCTCCTTATTGGTTCCCGTGTACTCTGCGCTTGTCGAGGAAATGGTCCCTGAGGACGCGGCACACGTTGAGGCCGATGTGTTTTGGCTCTTCGAGGCACTCGTCGGCGAGTTCGCAGACCTAGATGACGCAGAAGGCGGGAGGATATGGACGCAAAAATTGAGTGATCGCTTGTACTCGGCGGACCCGGAGCTTGCTGAGGATCTGGTACGCCAACGCTACTTCCGTCAAAAATTCACGTTCATTCATTCAGATTCACAGCAACTCAAGGGCCTTGATCCTGCGCTTCCACATTACTCATTGTGAGTCGTGGCATTCATTTCTACTTCAGTACACTTAAATGATATACGTAGCCGATGGCTCATTCCGGTATTGACGCACACGTTACCTCTTCGGCCCCTCCTTACTGTCTGGGACGCCATACTGTCTCGGCCGATGAGGGAGCGTGATACCAATTTGAAATTGGAGTTCCTTGTTGATGTATGCACCGGTATGCTGCTTCGCACGAAAAACGTTCTACTTCGGTAAGTTCCACATTGCTCGACTATCGTTCACTATCGAGCTTTTGTCTTCAGGTTGGGCAGACCTGAACGCAAAACACTCGGTTTATGGTCAGATGAACTTGCTGCCATTCCATCAACACCGCTAGCTGCACGGGAATTAGAGGACGCATTCGCGGAAGGCATGACGTTCCTTCAGCGGTACCCTCTGGAGAGTGCGGGTGGAGTCGAAGCCTTGCTACAATGCGCGTGCGATCTCGCTCATCAACGTCAGGTCATGCAGAATGGGTCGAAGATGGCAAGCACAAGTCTCGGGGCTCGTTTACGAGACACTGTTTGGAAAGGGTTTGCTCAGACCGCCTCAATAGCGGAACCGAGCGAGGATCGTGACGACAGTGAGACCACGGACGACGACGATGACGAGACGGAACCTGAGACAAGCACCAACGGCCAGTCGAACACGTTGACCGCCCGCCTTGCGAGTACTGTTTGGCGAGGTATCTCCAATGAAAGCGCGATGGAGGCGCCGCCTTCACCGACATCACCAGCTTCTCCTATGCCACCATCGCCTGTACATTCTCCGCTACCTCCGCCTACGACTTCGAAGGTCCTCCCACCCCCACCCTCCGAGACTTCCGAAGCGAGCAATGCGTCGGCAGGGCCCTCAAAGTTCTGGGGATATGCCGAGAAACTTAGGGAATCGGATGCGGCGGCCACATTGGCGAAAGTCAGTACGAACTGGAAGGTCAAGGCCTTGGACGTGTGGAGCAAACGTGCGAATGGCCCTTCCCCCACGTATCTATCGCCCCCTGCCACTGCTCCCCTTCCACGATCGCCCGACATGGACCCTAGGCGTGCCTCGTTAAATGATGACTACCAGTCGAGATCAGCGAGCGAGAAACGAAGAGGCGGATCTCTCCCTGGACTTCCGCCCCATCTGGACGGATACTCGCCACCTGCTCGCCCGGCCTTTTTCAGGCCACCGAGGGATAGCGTCATGTTCACTGGCCGCTCCCCTCTTTCACCCTCGAATGACGATATGTCACCGGCGTCCGATGCGGGTTCGATGAGCAGCGGAGGTGTCCGCGCGTCCCTTGCTTCGTTTGGGTTACAGCAGGACCAGTCAAGGGCTACGAAAAAGAAATCAGGACCGCGTCCACTGCTGCTTAATTCAACCTCATTGATGACCAATCGCTCGCCTGCCACCACGCCGCTATCTGGTTCGTCTGACAAGTCAATGGATAATGTACGCGGGATGCGCACCTCGCCCGCGCCGAGGGACTCAACATCGTCATACTCATCGTTCTCCCCGGTTCATTCTCGGTCGACAACTATCGACTCGGACACCGGTGGCAGCAGGATTGTACCCATTCGCTCGTCGCGTTCGCCGATGGCTAGAGGCTCTCGAAGGGTCACTCCCACTTCCTCGACTACGTCAAGCCCGCAGATAGTGCATCGACGCATGGACACAGAGACATCCACTCAGCTAGGGAGTGACGATGGTCGTAGCAGTAGAGGCTGGCATCATGTCGACGTATCCGACTCGCCTCCAGCGGGTTCCTCTCCGCCGCCTCCGCAAACACCTGCGGATGCAACGTCCAACCTCAATCGCGGTGTCCGAGTGAAAGCGCCGACATCAAGAACGGGCTCTCCGTCAATTGGTGATGCGAGTGACATGAGTTCCGACATGGATGCTCAACCCGCGAAGGGGTTGTACTCTCTACCTCGACTGTCTGTGGGGGACACGTCAGACACGTCCGCCACCCAAGCTCCTTCCCGGAGTCCTCGTTCAAAACAGAAGCGGATTCCTCCCAAATTATCCACGACTCGCTCGCGGGAGAACATCGTCGCGGAGAATGGCCCGGCCGCTCAGAACACTTTGACCACTGGATGGTCCGACGACGACGATGTGGATAACGTTACGACTCCACGCGCTATGTCGTTCCAGGCTGACAATGTCGTGTCGACTACTGTTACTCCGCGGAACATCAGGCGTGTACGAAAAACATCTGGCGATGGGAACGGTGAGGTGCGCACGCAGAAGATCTCTTCGGATGGACGGGAAGTTCGAGTTCGCAAGGTATCGACTGACGGGCACTCGCCCAGGAGGCGGAAACTGTCAGGGGAGGGGGAGAGGGAGGGCCCGAAGCACAGCCGAGAGAGTTCCGCCGACGAAGGGGATGACGAAGGTTATCGAGACCTTTTGAGCGCGTATGAAAGTGAAGACTAATGCTATCTCACGTCTAACGTTCCTGTCGTGTTTTGGTTAACATCCATACTGTTGTCTGCTAGTCGGCATAGTATTTATATGTTGCATGTTTGTGATATGCTACTTGTAGGGCTGTCGAATAGGAGCTCGTGCACTCCGTGGTATATTTCGAGAAGAACAGGGAATCGCGGCATGATGTTCTGAGAGTGCCGTTGAGTATGCTACAGGTCAACATGTTGCATGACGCACCTGGAATGGAACATCGATCGTGACGTTTCCATTGGATGATTGCTGCATTACAGCTAGATAGTAATGGACAGACCAGCCTCGCAAACCCTCGTTGATGACGAAGTCGCGCAGCGAAGTCAAAGGTATGAACCTGCGCGACGTGAACAGCGGTACGAGAGGTAGTCCTCTCTGTGTCTCGAGCTGCAGGCCGAGGGAATGAAGAATCACGACAGACTCTGAAGAGCATAGTAAGATCATAAACACGGTGTCGAAGGTCCAGATACATACCCCATAAAACCCGTGTACATCTGCTGTAGGCGTAAAGAACAACCATGACAGCTAGTCCAGCCTTGCATGCATTACGCCCAGAAAGCTGCATATAGTGTTAGCACAGGTATAAAGTAGGTAAGATACGTACGTACGATAGGCCATAACATGGAGAGCCCTAGGCACACGATCGTGTCTGCCCAAAAGCATTCAACGACAGTCTGTGCGGTGGAGTCGGCTTTTTTCCACAAGCGAATGTTTTGTACTCGATATTCTGACCAAGCATTGCTGTGTGTTATGACCAACTCTGGGTGGTCTGGCAATGGAACAACGGAGCGCATGCCATGAGCTGCAGAGAGCCGTGATGGTTAAGGATTGGAAAGGAACATTCAAGTCAGGATACATATGTAAGCGCTCGCAGTCTCGTATAAATTCCTTTTTAAGCATAACTTCCACGGCTCTCTTTCTCGATTGCTCAGACGTTGGATGTCGCTGCCCTCCAACTGCCTTCGTCGTGTAAAGCGTATGATCAATGCATTGCATACAAGGCAATTCAGCTTCAGCCGCGACTGCCAACTTTGTATGGGCCAGAATGACAAGCTCAGCCGACTTACGAGTCCTACAGTCCTAGCTCTGACTGTCAACGATGATTATGTCCCCGACGTAACACAACGGAGTGCTCGCTCACACTGCATTCTGTCAGCTCTCAGGAACTTCCTGACAAACATGCCGCAGGTCTAGAACCTCTAACTCTGCGCTACTCCCGTCGGTCTACACCTCAACGGCAATGTCAGCCTCGCGCCGTCGGGTTCATAACTCGGTGGTGAAGGTTGACACCGGAGTCGTAATCCCTCAGGTTCTCTCTTTCTCTCTGACCGCTTGCGGCTTCTTTGATTTTTCTCTCTGGCGCAGGTCGCATCATGGTTCTGAGCAGCCAGTACTTTTCCGCCTTGCTCCAAGCACTCAGCTTGACGCAGGGCCTCTACAAACCAACACCCAGTAGCTCAGGCGCGGACCTTGCAAGCGTTCCGGGAACTTCGTCTGTTGGACAAGGAGACGGAGTGGGGGACGTGAGATCCGCACAGCCTGTCCTGCAGTCAGACGATACCCAGGGCGTATACAGCGATCCTTGCACGCCGCCGTACTATCCCGCGCTCGCAGTCGAGAATCAGACATTTCCTCCTTTTGACCAAGCGAAGGCCAATGTGTATCGATACAGGCAACAGCAGTCGGTGAATTTGGGATCCTGGTATGTATCTATTTCCTCTAAGGACAGCTACATCCCACCTCAGACATTCATAGGTTCGTGCACGAGGCTTGGATGACCCCGTCTGTCTTTGCCTGTGCTTCTGGGCAGCAATTATCGGAACTCGACATCGCGACTGGGTGGAACTCCACAGATAACGCCAGGATGGTCTTGGAACATCACTGGGATACGTTCATCAACCAGAGCGATTTCGAATACCTGGCGAGCATTGGGATCAACACTGTCCGCCTGCCGATCGGTTATTGGAGTCTTGGACCTCAATTCTCACTGGGAACTCCGTTCGAGAATGTCTCAGACGTCTACCAAAACTCATGGCCAAGGGTTACACGAGCGATCAGTATGGCTGGCCAAGCAGGGATGGGTGTCTTGGTTGATCTCCACGGCGCTCCAGGTAGTCAAAATGGCCAACCTCATTCTGGTGTCTCCGACGGCGTCACTGGCTTGTTCAACAGTCAAGCCAACATGAACTTAACGATATCGATTCTAACATTCTTGGCGGAGCAGCTGGTAAACGTCACCAACGTTGTCGGCATCGAGATCCTCAACGAGCCTCAGGATGACCCGGAACTCCCGAACTTCTGTAAGTCAATTGCTCTTCGAAGACCTAAAATACTCACAAATCACAGACGACCGTGCTATCGCAAGCATGAGGGCGACGTCAATACAAGCTGCATCTTTTCCCCTCTACATCCACGATGCCTTCGATCTCGACCAGTTCAGTTCTTACGTAGCGAACAGGACAGATTTTGTTGTTGTCGATCACCATTCCTACTTTGTCTTCACGCCCTCGGACGACGCGGAACCAGCTACTCAACACACCACAGACGTAGAAACCTCAATCGCTGGTTCTTTCGCTGCCGCGGCTGGGGAGGCACGACGGAACCTTGTGATTGACGAATGGTCGTGTGCTCTGACTCCGGAGAGCCTCTCAAGCGTGTCCGATCCTGACCAATCACGAAAGGACTTCTGCCAGGGGCAAATGAATGTCTACGCGAACACGACGGCTGGATGGGGCTTCTGGGGTGAGTTTGCCTTTGGACTTACAGTGCGATACTTACCCGGGCCCGGTATCAGCATACAACAAAGAAGACTGTTCGGACGATCCTGGGTGGTGTTTCAAGGCAGCAGTGGGCAACAGTCTTCCAGCAACATTCTTCTCCTACGGCCAAGGCCCGCTGACGGACCCCAACCAACTTCCTTCACTTGCCGATCTCATGGGCGACATGAGTGCGCCGCCGGCAAGTGTCGTCCTTGCCAGTGCACAGAGTTCGCCCACCAATGCATCGTCGATGGCCATGAACGATGTCCAGAGTACCAGTACGCCCTCTATTACTGAGCGACGATGGCACTCCCGAGGACGGACTCGAGATCCTACTTCCTGGAGGCGACACTCGTCTTGGTCGAACAGGAGAGCTCACAAACGAGACTACGACGCAGGCATGTCTCCTGAACAGCGAGCCATCGCGAAGGGATACTCGGACGGGTTCTTCACGGCCAAGATCTTCGCGCAATACGGGATGTCGAAGCTGGGATTCACTGGGCAATACATGAACGACAGTATCGCAAAACTGGGACCGGGAATCATCAAGCCTGGAACCGATGGGAACTATCAAGAATGGTTCATGAAGGGACTACAGGATGGGGAGAACATCGTCATCTCGCATGTAGGCCAGACGAACTTGACGAGTACCTGATGCCCGTTTCTTGGGGTTGCGAGGCCTGCTGTCTTGTACATACGTGTTCCTTAAAAATATGGGTCTGTGGGTTGTTCTTGGAATTGAATGTGAGCACGGACGACTGGGCGGCTCTAAGCCGTCGAGTCCAAATCCAATGTCCATGTCCATGTGTCCCAGTGCTGGCGCCTAGGAACTCACCATGGTGCCCCCGCGTCCTGCCAGTGACTGGCGACGACCATGGCTGTCTGCCTACCACCTCGCATTCTCTTTGCTCACCGACCCTCGGTACTTCTACGCACTTTCTGCCCTGGTCATTTTGGGTGATGCTGTCTTAACTCAACTGATCATACGCTTTGTACCATGTAAGCCGAACGCCTGCTCGTCCTACGACCCGCCGGTAACTGTGCCCAGATACCGAGATTGACTGGGAGACATACATATACCAGCTAGAGCTCTACTTGAAGGGAGAACGAGACTACTCCTTGATATCGGGACCCACGGGGCCAATCGTGTGCGTATGCTCAAGCGTGACAGCCCCAAAATGCCTAGCTCATCGCGTTCATTCGTTATGTAGTTATCCTGCGGGCCATGTTCATATACACCACGCTCTCTTCAACCTCACAGACTCCGGGAATAACCTCAAAGTTGCGCAGAAGGTCTATGCCGTCCTTTACATCGCGCTTTTAACGACCACATGTGGGATCTATGGTCGTGCGGGAGGCGTGCCTAACTGGATAGTCCTGCTCCTACCGCTCAGCAAGAGGCTACACTCCATATTTGTCCTGAGGCTTTTCAATGACTGCTGGATGAGCGCATTTGCGCATGCGGCGGTTCTTGCGTATGCGAGTGCGTTCGACTTGTTGGGTACAGTTCTCCTCGGGTGCGTTCGCTGTACATGACTCTTGTCCAGAGTTGATACGGGAATGCCAACAGCTGTGCCTTGTCAGTCAAGATGTCTGCACTTCTGTACCTCCCAGGCTTGCTAGTGGTGCTCTTCAAGAAGCACGGGCTTGTAGGCACTCTGGCACATCTCGCGGTCCTCGTGTCTACCCAGGTCGCTGCTGGGCTTCCGTTTCTACTCCACCATCCTGGCTCATACCTCAAGCACTCCTACGAGTTCTCTCGCCAATTTCTCTACAAGTGGACCGTGAACTGGCGGTTCGTCAGTGAAGAGACATTCCTGAGTCAATGGTGGGCACGCGGGCTTCTTGCAGGACACGTCGCAGCTCTGGTCACATTCGGTCTATGCAAGTGGTGCAAACGAGAAGGAGGCGCATGGGCCGTCATAAGCGGTGGCCTCCGGACCCCTTGGCGTCGGCCAGAAGGCTGCCATGTCACCAGCGACTGTACGTCTTTGATTCCTCGTACCTCCGTGTGGTGTTAACTCCGGCGTCCAAAGTCACGACCACGGTGCTCTTCACTTCCAACCTCATCGGCATTTTGTTTGCGCGGTCCCTGCATTACCAGTTCTATTCCTGGTATGCCTTGCAACTCCCTTTCCTTGCTTGGAGGACCAAATACCCCCTTGCCGTCAAGTAAGTCCTTTGTCGGACATATCATGCACAACACTCATGTTCGTTCAGACTGGTGCTGCTCCTCGCCATTGAGTATGCATGGAACGTATTCCCGTCGACGCTGGTCTCGTCCGCCACTCTATGTGTAGCCAACGCGGTGCTCGTGACTGGCGTTTGGTTTGGCTACCCTGAAGAGATTTCTTCAGCACTCTCGGTAGATAGACAGAAAACCGAATAGCCAGGATGTCTACGAGTAAAGCAACTAATGTTACACATGCGCAAAGCAATCGACAAGATCTAAAAATCCATCATACTCTCGAGTTCCACTTCCGCCAGAGCACGGCGGCGAAGCCTGTAGCAAGCAACGAAGCGGCAGAACTCAACCAGAAGGTAGTCTCCCAACACTGGACGCCGTGACAGACACCTTCTCCTGGCGCTGTATGGCTGTCGGCGACGAATGCGTATAGGTAGGAGAAAGTGGCCGTGCCGAAGAAGCATGTGTAGGAGACGAAACCGAAGTTACGCCCCTGGTTTGGTGCTCCCCATATCGACGACAAGATGCTCGGACTGTAGACGAGTATAAGCTCGCTTGCCACCGACGGTCAGATCTGAGAATGACACATACAGCGTGGTGAATATAGCGCCGTTTACAATCCCAGTACCGACACTAGAGACGCTATCAGTCGCCAGTCATATAGGGAAAGGCAATGGCAAGACGAACCTCAGAGGCCAGAGGGCCTCTTGCGACCGCACGCCAATAATCGGCCATATAAAGGCGATCGTGAATAACGAGGCAGCGCCGGCCATGAACATTATTCGTGTCACGTATGGTTTGCGAGGGAAAGCCCAGACGCCATTGGCGGAGTAAGTAGGGACAGGGGATATGATGTCCGCAAAGGGCCCAAGGAGGAGCCGTGCCAGGGTGTCAGATATCGCGATGAGCTGGACCTGCGTGGATATATTCTCTGTGTGGGACGTGGTGGGAAGAGACAGCACTATCATGCCTATGTTGGACTTGATCATCTCTGCCTGTAACAGCCATCAGAAGCCCTTAGCATTTGGAGGGGCTGTATGCTACTCACGGCACCGACAACCAATGAGATGGACGAAGAGAACAACCAAAAATACGGGTTCTTCAGCAGCTCCATTGCGGAGAGGTGCTCGGGCTGATCGGCGCACAAGGCATCAAGCCCCGTGAGAGACTGTACGGACGACGTCAGTAGAGAGGTCTCTTCATGTGCTTCTGCATCCTCGTCTGGATCGTGTGCCATTGCGGTTGCCTCGGACGTCGGTGCGACTGGCATATCTGCGGCAGCTGGACCGGGCAGAATCAGAGCTCCCAGGAAGTTCACAACGCCTGTTAGTAGGGCCATGAAGGTGAAGAAGCGAGTTACATCCAGAACGCCGTCGGTAGGCGTGAAGAATTCGGTGGCGATCCAGGACAAGAACAATGGTGACAAGCCGAAGATCGCCAGACTCGTCCCTGATGCAAATCCCATGAACTGAGGAAACGTCCTAGTTGCGGCAAAGAGCATTGAGAGGTATCTGCAGCCGACCTGTCAATAGGACATCTCGCCAGAAGTCCAGTGCGACATACGACAAGATGATCGCGATACCAAGGACACCGAAACAGACAGTGAGCTGGGGAATTGCCGAAGCCGATCCTACGGACGCTCCTTCGGGTGTCAAAGCAAATTGGCGAGCGAACATGCCATATCCGAATGCGAATATGACGGATGCTAGCAGCGAGCACACTCGCGGCCCGTAACGATCGAGGACTTTACCGGCAGGGACCGCCATAGCGTATTGCCCAACCATTGCCCTACCCGCTGTCAGAGCCCATAGTGAAAAATATTTGGAGGCACACGGCTCACGCTAGCATGATAGTGCTCAATTGCGGCTGCGTCAAGTGCATCCGCGCCATGAGAGCGGGCGAGATAAGTGGGAAGGTGTAGATCCCTCCAGCGCATATCCTGTATATTCATCAACGCTGGCCTCCGACGCCGCCACGGATATTCTCATTGCGATAGTACGTACGCATTGGCAGCAATTGAGCAGGATATAAGAACGAGTCGAAGTCTGCCGAACGACTTTGCTCTACCAGTGGCCAGCCAGCCATCACGCATGGTGACTCACTCCGCACCCTTCAAATCTCCACGAATGTTAGACTCTGCCCCTTAGTCATGCATTTCAATGGTCAATGCATACCAGATGTTAAGCTTAAGGCCAGGCTTGTCCCGCGGCTCGACTCGTGTAGGGTACTATGCGCCTCCCTGGCTATGGCCCAGTAGCGTAGTACACGTCCCGAAGATTCAAGAGCGGAGCTGTAAGTTACCGTTGAGGTACGGTTGGTCTTGAACAGGATACGTGCAGTGCCTTCAAGGAATACTTACGCTCAGACTGGCCGCCAGAACAGAGTCGGGAACCCGGAAGCGTAGCGCCGGAAGCCAGTCCTGTGCGGGCGCTACGATATCTGGCGGGGATCTCGGCCACTCTGAGTATTGCTCGACTTCCTCTCAGCATATCCGCACGGAAGGCGTACCAATTGACTGCTATAATGGATAGCTACCTGTTTATGCGTTTGCTGCATGTTGATTCCAGGAATTGAGCGCGAAGTACTCGATTGACCGAGTAACCTAATCTGGCCGAGATCCCGGCCCGATATAGTACTTAGTTTAATTAACTGATGCATCAAGCTCAAGCTCGACGTGCACCGCCACCACTGGCAAGCATCGAAGATGATGTCTTTTCCAGCCGTCCGCGAACATAACGCAAGCATACCAAGGCTTCATATCTTCAGGAAGAGGTGCGCAGACTATTATTCGCCATTCGGAAAGACTAGTTTTCATTGATCAAGCTTTCGAATGCCCCAGAAGTGAATGCGCGTTGTGTAGCTACTGACACAGCCGAGGCCTGAGGGCCCTGACTCCTGATATGCGCGATGGATTAAGCGTCGGGCCGTGGTGGCAGCTCTGTTGGCCAAGACAATACGGGACATGGCAGCCCCCGACTCCCAAACCTTGAAGCTCGAGCGGCGTTCATTTCTGTCCTGTGCACGACCTCCACTCGCACCCTCTGCTTCATCTCATCTTGGGTTTGTCAAAATTCACGGGTCTTGCTTTTTGCGCAAGCTCTATTCTCAACCCGTCACAACTGCTTTCGCTTTGGATCGAACGCACCGTCATTCAAGTCGGGCATGCGGCCACAGACTGTCCGTGTTGCTTCACGCGTTCTCGCTACCTATCTTTCACTGCAATTTCAAACTGTGCAAGCCGCTTCAACCAATGCGACAATCGATGACAACAACGGTGATTCCGTTACCGGAAGAAAGCCAAAATTCTCCGCAAGTTGGAATTATGGCCCAGATTGTCCAGGGTGTCTCGTCCAGCCGGACCAGCAACACACGTTCGACCGATCATGGCACGATACAACTGCTTCCCCTGGTGATACCAGTCCACACAATGTAACACTTCATTTTACTGGTACGTCCCCTTCATCTGCCTTGACTTGTTGATTTGGACAAGTTTCCGGTATTCAGGAACGGCCATCTCGGTATTTGGTATCCTCCCCCCTACGATCGAATATGCCACGACATATGTGAATGCCAGCTTCCGGCTCGATGGCCATCACGTTGGGAGCTATGAGTACGACCCGAGCAAGAGCAGTTCAGTGGCATACCGGTACAACGTCACCGTGTACCAGAATGCGTCCTTGGACTACGCAGAGCACGATTTGGTCATTGAAGTGAAACGAGATGTCAATGCATCGTACTTTGCGTTTGACTGGGCAGAGTATACGTGAGCTCATTCTCGAAACTTCACTCAGCAGTTACAATACTCACGGAGTTTCAGATACGACCCGGACCGAGCGACCACCACAACATCGTCTGGGACTAGGTCTACGGCAACTGCTTCCGCCTCCGCCAGTACCACGTCCGTCGTCGGTTCTTCAGCATCGTCCCACAGCACCGTCGGTCCCATTGTCGGAGGAGTCGTAGGCGGCGTTGGCGCCGTGGTCCTCGCTCTGCTCTTTTTCCTGTTGTGGCGTCGTGCTCGAACGAAGTCCACAGACCGGATTTACCCCGTATCAGGCGAAGATGCGAGGAGGGAGGAGATAGAGCCAATGAGCAAACCCGAGTCTGATGTCGAAGAAGCGGGCGTCACCGAGATGCGCCCGCCTGGCTCAACGCTGGCTCGACCCTTCCCGCCTTCACTCACGTCTTGTATGGTCGCGGCACTTCCCGTTGGTAGCGACGCCTCCTCGACGAGGGACGATCTGACTACCGTCTCGGCCTTCGGCGGAGCCTCGAATACAGCCCACTCGTCACTCACAGCGCCGAGCTCTGGACGCCGGTCGAAGAGTGTGATGCAGCTCGCAGAGCTGTCTCGCCAGATGCGCGACATGGAGGAACAGGTCGAGCAGCTGCGTCGACGCCAGTCTTCACGCGGACCTTCGCAAGCGCAATCGCCACTGCGATTGACACACGAGGCGCCCAACCAGCAAACAAGACAGCAAGAAGACTCCGAGCTGAGGAGGCAGATCGCGACGTTGCAGTTGGAGGTTGAGAGGCTTAGGGCTGTGGCAGAGATGGATGAACCACCGCCAGCGTATGAGGCATCGGAGAATAGGCCTTGATCCGCTGATATTTATGCTCTGTTTGCTTCGCTAATATTGTACTGGTACGTGCCATGCATTGTTCCATTCCATCTTCACTTAGCGTGTCGTAGTCCTGCGTTGTATGTAGTCGCCGCTGACTACGACTCCTGCATATTACGAGTGAGCCTTGTTTCTGATTCTGCCCGGAACGATCTTATGACACTCGTCCCGCAAAGGTTACCGTGTACTTGCGCCTGGATTTCATATGACTTATACTGAGACACGCGTTTGTTCCCGAGATGCAATCCATCATCAGCGGCACCAGCAACAAAGATACATAGATCTCCCCGCAGCTTTGATTTGTTGGATGAGTGGTAAGGTGTATCCGTCGTCAAGTGGTGCGTGTACATGTATATCCGTCCAGCCACAAACATTTGATGCTCGGAGGGTCAACTCACCTCGGTGTACGATCAAATTCGTGGCGCGTCTCCTTCTGACGGGAGCTACGTATGTACAATCACCTTGGATTGCGCTCCGTCGCTGTCGACAGAACAGCCCCGCGTTCTGGTCTGAGTGACCAAAGCCCGTCTACCGTGCCGAACTCGAACTTGTCTGCTGGCTCGTCTCCGCGACGAACAGTGTTAGGCTGTTTGACAGGCAACCTACGGAACGGGTGAGGTACGACCAAAGCGCAAGTCCCGATGCTCACTGACATGGGCATTGCAACCTTATCAGTCAGGCAGTGGTAACGTATACGTATACTTCCAACTACGCGACTGAGCAAGTACGCAAGGTAGCGCTCATGCCAATGGTCAGTACTTCTGTCGAGCTCGAAGTACAGCTAATAGGAGTTACCCTCCAGACCATTCTGACACAGACCTTCTAGGGAACATGCTCAGTTCCATTTCCACATTCGTTTCAGTCATCACTGGCATTCTGCTTTTTCTCACGAAGTCGCGACCGATTTTTGCTGCAGCGACCAACAGGACTATCGATGACCACTACGGCGACTCGGTCACTGGACGCCTCCCAATGTACGAGAGTCAAGGCTGGAGCTATGGGCCAGCTTGCAGTGGGTGCTTGGCACAACCAGCTGCCGACAAGACGTTCGCCGGAACGTGGCACGATACGACCACAAACAGGCCTAACGATGTTGCTCATACCGTGACCCTCCTGTTCAACGGTGTGTAGGATATTACTCGCTAATCAGGACCTCTCAGACATGAATGTTAGGCACCGCAATCTGGGTTTACTGCGTCGTTCCGAATCGTATCCCACATGCTGTAACATTGGTCAACATAAGCATCACCTTGGACGGACAGCCCGTTGGAAACTTCACTCATCAGCCAAATACATCCGAGATATACAGCTACAATGTAACGGTGTACAGCAACACGCACCTCACGAACACACAGCATCTTCTGGCGCTGACGGCAATGCAAGAACCGCAAACATCCCTGCTTCTCTTCGACTGGGCTGAGTACACGTGAGTACAAAGAGTCCTGTGAACGCTGTTGGTTTGACTAGCATCGTCGGCAGCTACGACGATGACATAGAGAATGCGACGTCTTCCGTCCCTCTCCCTAACCCAGCTTTGACCAAGACTTCTCCTAGTCCTGCATCTAGTACTAAACCCACGAAAACATCACCATACCCTTCGTCGGAGCACGGAACCACCAGTCTACTTGTGCCCCTCGCGTCTACCAGTGGCGTCCTTGGTACAATCACGAGCAGCTCGAGTAACCGTACAGGTACGCACCTCAAACACCTACCTGCGTTTTTCCTGTTAAGAGAAGCCAGGCTCGCATTCGCGAATTGCACTTATCCTCGGCCTCGTCTGCGGCGGAGGAGCCATTGTATCTCTCATGATTATTCTCGCGATGAGACGTCGACGTAACCGTAACAAGCCTTCTCGTGCCACCTGCAACAACAGCCTCATACGCCGAAGCTCGACATCCATAATCAATCCCTTCGTCGATCAACTACCCACCGACCTGCCCACCGACCGATACATGCCATCTTCGGCTTCGGTTCCCGCCATGATGCAGGAAAGGCCTAGCGAGTCCTCTGTCGGCACTACGATGGTGCATAGTATTACAATTGATTTCCCCGAGACAGTGCTCTCGGTGGATGCGCCTGCCACTCTCGGAGCCAGCGAGTCCGCACAGCCAGACGCGCTTGAGGAAGCCAGAGAGCAGGAACGATTCGCCAGGCACGTGCGCAAGTTCAGGGAGCAGGTTGCAGAACTACGTAGTTGGGCGGAGTCGTCGCGGCGTAGGCCAGCAGCCTTCGCGCCAAGTGATCCGGAGGGTGCGAACAGCATATGACATGGACATCTCCGCTACATAATATGCTGCACCGTACTTCCGCGTTATAGCGACAGGGCCGGGGTGGTGTCTTTCCTGAGTCTGACCCATGTACATACTTTGTAGGCACGTGGGTTCTTGTCCTGGAAGAGGCTAGGGGTATGGCCAGGTTATAGAAGACGTGTTTGTTGCGCGGCTTACTATTCGCTTTGGACGCGACGAGGACCCGAGCACACCGACGGAATAACGCCGCCCCCAAGGTTGACCGTTTCCTCCCGTCGCGTGCTATGACGCCGGGCCGATTGCGCTACCTCCGAGGACAGAGACTCCTTCGTGGCTACCAGGGCCAGTTGCCTCCAAGACATCCGCACAAAACGCGAGGTCGAAGAAGCACTACTGGGTATGGTGGATTATATGCTAAGAGTCTGCAGCCGGGGGATAGCATCGATTACGGTCGGTGGGTGGGCCTGCTATCGGATGTCGCTGTGGATGTACGCTCGGACATCTCCAAGCTAGTCTGACCCACATCTTCCCATTGCCATTGTTGACTTTGACTGTGATATCTCATTACCTCTGGTCGCTCTGTGTTCCTGTGGCCGCGTTGCAGTGTTTACAGATTGGCGAGGTTGACCAAGATTTCATCGTGCAAGTTCAATCGACGGCTCGGCAGCATGCGCACGGAGCGATCACACCGCCCGTCGTCCAAAGCCTCTTATGCTGCACCACAGTGTAGCAAAACCTACGACGTCCAATGACGACGTCGTGGCGAGACCTATGATGCTCCGCTGCAGCTTCAAAGCGAAACCTGTCCTCGCGCCGCGCGCGAGAGGTCAAGCAAGGTCGATTGGATGTACGCAGTGATGGAAGCTTGAACCTGGTACGGTCTAAATTTCTGCATAAATCATCGGAGAGTTTTGCGGCATACCTCTGCATGGTGACCATCATATCCTACGCGGCTGACCTACTACTATTCCTGCCGACACGAAGATATCCCATCCAACGAGTTGGCAGGTACCACAAGTTCGGCCACTGTGAGTGTTCATCCTTATGCAGAAAATTCTTATGACAGATGATTATCAACTTGGGTGATCATCTTTGGCCGCTGTCGCTACATGCTTCCAACTCGGGCATGATGATCTGTGTTTTGTTGGGTCGTGACCCGTACTGACTAGCAATATTCGACGAGACACTGGCATCTCCATCCCCGAACGTTGGTCCTCGCAGCTCGGCATCCTGACGCATAATCTCCGCCTGTTGACACCGCCGTCATGCATAATGAGTTCTATGGAATGACCGGACGTTAGAACCTCCGTCCCGGGCCTGCACCGAGTCGGACCCTACCCTTGAACGTTTGAACACCCGTAGTGGTTGGCAGGCATCCATCTGTCAAGCCACTCAACTTGAAGTGCAATCAACGGCCGCTGTCGCTGTGGTGGCCCGCAACGAAGACGTACAAATTTGGCTAGGTCCAGACTCCTCGACATGGATTCTTGCTGATGTATCCACATCAAGGTGAGCCGCAGTGCCCTATATGAGTATCATCCATAAGGGCTGTATAAAGCGCTACTGCTCGCTAGCCACCCCTCGGGATTGTCGTCTTCAGGGCGGATTGTACCCATGACATCGGACTACACCTTGTATCCGAGTCCTCAGAAGGGCACTCATCAAGTCCTGACTACGTGGGTATCAAGGGTCTGCATCTATGTTAATACGTGAATTGAATCGTCTTCACAGCTGGGATCTCGAGCATACAGCAACCGAGGTGCCACTTCACGCTGTACTTTTTGCGCGTAACGTGTCTCCAATCACTGGCCACTCCCCCACTCTCAATAGTTTTTTGTCGAATGTGCCCAGTACTAGTGGCCCGGGTGACACCGGATCCACTTCCTTAGAACGAAGGGGAAGTTCCGACACAACAAACACTGGACAATTGTCCTCATCTAGCTGGGCTACGACAACCAGCGCCACTCTTGCAACCTCAACACCACAACCGAGTAGTGCAACAGAACAGCAAGGTGAGTTGACAGGATCTCCGCTCGTGGAAAGCTCACTGGCTGCAATACCAGCAGTACTACGCAAACAAACAATCATTTCAGGCTTCATAGCTGGGGTACTTGGCGGGTTGGGAGTCCTCGTTGCCTTCATTGCCGTTGCAATAGCTATTTGGCTGTGCCGACGCAGACGACACCGCTGTCAGCGCCGTGCGGACTACCTTGTAAATGCACGCACAAGTTGGCGGCCAATCGTCGACACCCTCGCAGGACACCCCCCTTCAAGTTCGGAAACCACTGTGACGGGGACGAGTTCTTCTACCCGTGTGGATTTCGGCGAAGTCCAAGCCAGCGAAAGTCAATATCCGCTGCGTCACCCACGGCGCAGGCCGAAGGACCCCATGGCCGAGCTCTATGCGCTAGTTGTGCGCCCTCGCACGTCTCACTACCAAGCTGAGGACGTAGACGCGTCTGTAAGCGCATCTAGGGAGTGGCTCGGTGCGCACTTTGATAAGGAAGAGGTTGGGTCGATCCGACACGTCGCGTCGGAGGACGGAGGGTCGGTGTCAGTAGGCACGGCAGTGTAGGAATATGCAGGTTTTCTGGGCTGGACACGCCGAGTGATTACGAATAGCTGACATGGACATCCCGTATATACCATATGTATCACGCCTCACCATCGTCGACGCGTCTCGATCTCTGCGCATGTCCGGCCTGGAGTACAGAAATGGTTTCAGCTGGTTTGTCGCTAACCGGTCAGTAAGTACATAGTTACTTACAACAGCTTTGTACGAGCGAGCGCTTACGTAGTAGTAGCGCCACACTGACAGTGACAGGCGTCTATGGCTGCGCTCAAGCGCTCAATTTGCCCAACCCTCCTCCTCCTCCTCCTCCTCCTCCTCCTCCATTCACGACGGCCAGGAGCCGTCAGGTTGTCACTGCCTCAGCTTCAGCTTTGCCTCACTGTGGCCACCAATAACTAATTTCCACTAGCATCGAACCTTTGAATATCTCTTCAATTTGTCGCTGTCAGATGAGTCACTCCAATAACAACTGCGGTGGCCAGTGGTCATTGAAATATCGAAATATCGACAGCGGCGCTCCGAGTCGGGTCACAGAAGCTTAAAACTGGCTCGAAACTGAAAACTCTGAGGTCGAACATGTCCATCGTCATCATATGACTGCTTCATCGCCTTTGCGCATTCGAGCCGTTATATCCTCTCTATCAAGATGTAGGATTTCCTTCGTTGAGCGCGTCTCGCTGGTTCATCCGATTCCGAACACATTGTCATTACAGCTGTTTCCGGAACGAGAGGCCCCTCACTAAAAATGCGTACACGGCGGAGAGCGTCGGATCCTGCCTTCGAGGTGCCAGTACCGTTCGACCTCAGCCACCCGCCGTAGTCTGGTTCGCCCTCGACGCTGCCGATTGTGATCCAATCTTGGTGGGTACCACAAGACCAACACACTTCACTTTAGTGCACCTTTTCGTCGTGGGGCCCATCGGTTTGGAAACAGCTGTAATGCTTCCAGCGCGCGAGCATTTGTGGCAGTGCGGACAAGCTGTGCAACTACACGTACGTAAGTATGTTTAGAGCAGCGTCTTTTGGCTAGATTACACGGCACCATCGTAGTCCACATGGAGGTGCCATCTTATTATCTAGCCACATCATGACGGCGTGCGAGAATTGACACGGCTGTCAGCATGTCACAGACGATGTAGAGTCACGGATATCGCTGGGAAAACCGTGCTATACAGGACCACTCACCCACGACCCTCTTCGATAGATGAGGATGGCGGTGATGCTTTACGTCTGTGACGATTCCTCCAATACCTTTTAATCGTGTAACCGCTTGCGCGGCAGCTGGGCCTTCTGACCTTGACCGTTCAGCTCGCCGTGCGATGTTGACCCCACACTCCTTTCCCCATTGGCAGCTGTGGTCTGTCAACATTCTGCTACTCATCTCCCGCGCGTCCTCTATCGCATCGAACAGAACTATAGACGACACTCTCGGCGACTCGGCGACCGGAGCTCTCCCCATGTACTCGCGGAGCTGGAGCAAAGGCCAGAATTGTCCTTTGTGTTTGGCACAACCTGATAAGAATGCAACCTTCGATCACACCTGGCACGATACAACCTCCAATAGTCCGCCAGATAGTCCTGCCCACAACGTCAGTATTGTTTTCCATGGTCTGTACATTCGAATACAAATGCATACCTATGTCTTTGACTCAAGCACTCTCTGTAGGCACTGCGATCTGGGTGCACTGCGTGGTGCCAAACCAGATCCATGGCGCTACCACGCTCGTAAATATCACTTTCGCCCTGGACGGTGTTCCCGCGGGCAGCTATCAACATATACCCCGGAACACAAAAACGTACGACTACAATGTAACCGTCTATGAGAACACGATGCTCAGTAACTCGATCCATACGCTTGTGATGACGGCGGAGAACGACCCCAATCCATCTATTCTCCTCTTCGACTGGGCTTTGTATACGTGCGTCATGATCAGATTTTATCTATACTAGAATGCTGACTGCACTGCAACCGTCAGAGTCGAAGATGACTCGGATACTCAGCCCTCATCTAGTTTATCTCAAGTGCACGGCACAACGAGTCTGAGTGTTGACACAGATACATCGATCTCGAGTGCTTCCTCATATGCCACGGCGTGGGGTGCTGCTGGCGATGCAACCGCCTCGCCTCAAGCGAGCGCGAGCATAGGTGAGTCCGGTCAATGTGTTTGTTCACCACCCCTGAGCATCTCGCTGCCAGCTTCACATTCCCACAGCAACACGTCCGCTGTGATCGGAGGCGTCATAGGCGGTTTGTGCGGCTTGGTCATCGTGATACTGCTGTTGTTACTCTGCGTTCGCAGACGTCAGCTGTTACCAGGTCGACTGTCCCTGAGGGTTCGTGATAGCTTGGACGGGAAAGGAGAGGAGGCAGTCATTGAGCCATTCATGGTATTTCGTCAAACGAACGAGGCTCCCCGAACGCCCGCGCCGGCACGCCTCCCCATGAAGGGAAGACTGGCCACAGCCGCTGCATCGTGGAAATGGCGCGGCGCAAGTACCACCAACAGCTCGGAGCCTGGACCATCGATCGAACCGCCCACGGTCGCATCGTCGGACCTTACTACCACCTCGAGAGGAATGTCGCGGCGTGAGGCTCTTGCAGCCCAGATACGCGAGATGAAAGAGGAGATCATGAGGCTACGTGAAACCGCGCTGCGCGGAGTAAAACCCGCGCCAAATACATACCTGTTGACAGAAAAATCGTAGACTCTCCACACGTATCGCTACACAATGCACTATTTGCTGTCAGTTCTGGACATCATATACGACACGTACCGTAGTTTAGCCAAGGATGTTCCGCTATTGCACAACAACTGTTCTGATCCTGTGTCACACCACTGATGCCCACCAAACCTGGAAGAACTGGAAGAACTGCCCAACAAAGACTCAGTTCAGTTCAGAGCACTACATAGTAGTAAGTACGCATGAGCAAGGGGGATGAATCGGCTTAACTAAGAATCCGTCCGAACCGGTCGCGAGCCGTTGGCGGTATCGCAGATCTGAATCTGCTGGTCAACCGGCCGATGCCGTGACTGTCCCGCTACTTATTCCAGTCCTTCAGGTTCCTTCTTGCAGCCTCAAAAACGACCTATCACTGCCACGGTGCTCTTACGAACATCGCATCCATGTGGCGATCAGAATGGACTACGAGTCGCGGGCATGATGCGACAGACTGCATAACGCTATCTAAGTCAAGTAAGACGCCGCATCTCAGCGTGATGCACGTACTGATATCAATACACATACAGCCCAGGCTTTAAGGCCGGTCCATTCCCTCCTTGGTGTTGTTCAGCGCCTTTGACAGACGTAGGAACATCTGCGTAACTAGCTATCTTTGACAGTTAGATGCACAGCGCCTCGGAGGCCGTGTCTTCAATGCCATCCGGCGGCGAAGTGTCTCCCGGTATAGTAACGGATTGTTGGTGAATCATCATGCTCAACAACTCGTTTGATAGACTCATGCCCTCCGAGCCCATGTAGGAATTCTAGTCTCCATGCTACACTAATCAAGTCGCCTCGCTGTCATCTGGACCGCAGGTGAAACCGGGCATCCTCAGGCTGTGCTTTCACTCACAAAGGTTCGATGACAGGCGTTCGTAGCTCGTTCGAACAGTTCGAACTACCATGGAACTCATCATTCTGATTCATCAGTGAGGACGTAGCTATATGTTACTGTGCTGTTTAACGCGCCGGTCAAGGTACTCTTGGGCTCCCGTCTGCGTTCCTCCTCTGTCTGCGTCTATCGCTTCTTGCCACTTCCCCCCCTCTCTCAGTAGAGATGTCTTTCTTTAAACCATACCTTTCGTTGTCACTTATCTATTTTCTTCTGGTTATTCCACATGTCGCCGCCGCCATCACCAACAGAACGATTGACGATACGTACGGAGATGTTGCAACAGGAATGTCTCCTATCTATACAGGAAAGTGGAATCCGGGATCAACGTGCATGGGATGTGCCATTGGCCCCTCGGCGGAGAAAGCATACATGGGGACCTGGCACGATACCACCTCTGATGAGCCTCTGGGTACTACTGCGCACGACGTGGCGCTGACCTTTACGGGTACGTTGCATGTACGCTGGAGGCAACTCATCTCACACTGCGACGTACAGGTACTGCTATATGGGTCTACTGCATCGTAGCCGATTTCGACCGGCAGGGCGGCATCACGACGTTTTCAAACATGACCTTCGAATTGGATGGTGCCGCGGCAGGCACCTACGTACACACACCGACGGGAGCCGACCAGGACAATTTCGAGTACAACGTCACCGTATACAACGTGGCGGGATTGAGCAACGTAGAACACAAGCTCGTCATGACGGCGGGACAAGGCACAAGCGCGTCCCTCATACTGTTCGATTGGGCAATGTACACGTACGTCACGCACGAGATACCAGTTCGTGAAGGACTGAGTTATCTCCGCATATAGGTTTGACGACTCTGAAACCACGCACCTGTCGGGTACTGCTAGTACTACGCTGACCTCGCAGCCGGGAGGATCTATTCAGCCGTCCTCTTCAGCCGTGGTCGTGCCATTGGCCTCATCGAGCAAACCGAACGTCTCGACGGTGACCGTCACCTCCACTCCAGCAGGTAGCACGGCGAGTATCCCCGACAACAGCTCTTCGGGCAGCGGTCTGAAGCCGGCGGCATCATCAACGACGACCACCTCAAGTGCGCCCAGTTCGACGAGTTCGAAGAGTGGGGCTGCGATGAGTGAGTGCCGTTCGACATGAAAGGGACATTGCACTCATACTGCCCCGCAGATACCCAAGTGAATGTTGTGCTCAGTTCATTGGCGCTTTTGCTCTCGGCTCTCGTGTGAGGCCGATGCTGCAGCGGAGGCATGTTGTGACTGGTGGTGTGTATCGGCGCTAGTTCCAGATGTCATTTTGCTGTTCACGAGTGCTCTTCCGTCGTATAGCATGCATGTGGTCAAGGAACGTACGAGCCGCAAACGTAGATGTCAGAAAATACATGTCGATGCGGCTCTGAGAGATGGTTCTTCCGGCGCCGGCCCGAGGGTTCAGTAAATGTTCAGTCGTTCGGTGGCTGCTTTCGCTCATTGTCAAGCCAAACAAGAACAGTCCGGACGCTGCTGTCTGAGACTTTTGAGTGAGACGTGGTGGGCCATACGAGTAGATTAGACCGAGATGATGGGTTGAAACACGCGTGCGGGCACCGCCCCGGCAGTTGCAAGGCGCCTGTGTGCACAGCCGCTGGCCGGAGTGATATAGGGCGGGATTGATGGTCGACCTCCCGCAGCGCTCTCGGTGACGAGTTCCCTGACACTCGCCGTTGAACGCATCCCTGGACTGGTTCCTCGCTCAGAGCTGGGTTCTCTGCTGCTGTGTCTTTTGTAACGTCAACCGTTGAGCGGTACCCCTTCCTCTCCTTACGATTCGGTTTTACGGCATCATGAGTCAAGTATTCGCAGTCTATCGTTATTTCGTCTTCGGTGAGTCTACACGGTCGCCGCAGCGTGTACAATCGACTCAAGGCATGGCGCACCCTTCGCAGCTCTCTTCATCGCCTGCAATATCGGCATTTTGGTAGTAGCGGCTAGGGGCATACCGCTCGCGCTCGCTCTGGGGGATGGCTGTGAGTCTCCAGTGGTACAGCCTACTCAGCATTCGTCTCATCCAACCACTCCCTAGCCATGGTTGAGGTTGATGCGTTCTTGCTTGCGCTGGGCAGTGTGGGATTGGCTTTCACGTTTCCAATGTGAGTGTTGAGTACACCCTGTATACTGTCGTCGCAAAACTCACGAGCCCTCAGCCTCCTCGTCGATGCATTGCGCAAGCAAACCGTTATTCGACACGTCTGGTTCGAGTGCTTCTGGGTCGGAATCTTCTGCCTGTTGCAATTATGTATGTCTCCGCGACTCTGCTGTGTGCCTGTCTCATGAACGCGTCGTAGCGAGTGCCGGTGTTGTCACGCTCACCGTGTCGGGTGTGGACTCCTGTGTCGTAGGAATGACCAAGAGTGCGTATGCTGTGTTGCGAAGGTGAACAGGAATAGCTAATAATTGATTTCAGAGGGCAGAATCGTTCTCGGCCCTTGCGTGGACTCCCCGCTCCTGATGGCATTCACATGGGCCGCTGCCGCTGACTGTGAGTGGAAAGTGCTTGTGCATAGCTTACGTGTCTGACTTCGATACCGCACAGGCTTGGTCTACCTCTTGGCGTTGACTGTTATCGCCTTCATACATCAACGCGATGACCCTCTCATCTGGAAGGCTTACGTCTCCCAGTACTCCTGGTTCGCTGTCCGTCGCTCCCTTGGCAGCGAACCGCCGACCCCTTCGCTGCCGGTGCAGTCCGTTCCGAAGTCAGGTCAATCGGAGTTTTCAAATCGGATGGTGGCCGTGAGACGCGACACCGACCCAGAGAAGCAGGCCCCTGCTACCTCTCTGCTGGCGCCGCCTCAGTCTGCTCGGCGCCCTGGCCTCGAGAAGTCGCAGAAGTCGCCGTCATGGGCGCCCCGCCAGCTGCAGTTATCGGCCAGCGTTCCTCTGTCGCCGAAAACTGCAAAAGCCATCCAGTCGCGTCGCGCGGAAACGCCCCCAGGTGTCCCCGTCAATCGCACCTACGTTCCGGCGACACGTCCAAGGGAATCCAAGAAGGTCCTCCGGCTGCACAGGCCGCCCTCATTGGACTTGTCTCGTATCTCTCCCCCGCGGTAACACTCGCGTCTGAGGATACCAGCACGTACCTTCTTCATTCCCCTCGGGGCTTCCGGTGTCCTTTAGTGGGTATGGGAGATGGGCAGAATGGAACAGACGTGCTGGTTATGCGCAGCTCTGCTTGGTTGTGCTCACGACTGTTCACGACTTCATGCCCACGACCGATTGGTCGGCGAATGACCGCTTGTCGCTGGCCGCGACGAGCATTTCGAATGACTGTAGCCGTAGACCAGTATTGTAGCATACCTCTAATGTGAGAAGTTACTTGCAGTTTAATTTATTCTTTCGGGTTCGGTTGGGTGTCCTCACAAGACGCTCAGCCATGACCACTTTGATGTATACCCTGTTCACTGGAGGGAAACTGAGTGCCACGCGGAAGTTGGTAGGTATTTGCTTCGTCGCGGGCGTACCGCGTACTCGACAGTATAACGTACCCTCCATTTAGCGAAAAGCTGCCTACGGGTCCCCGAATATCAGACCAATCTGAGTCACGAGGAAGTCGCACTGAGCCACTCGGTATGGCTCAATGGTCTCGGTGGCCGTCGCGTTAATGACGATCTCGTTGTCGCCTGTATACGGTGCCCACTCCACCACAGCGCCTTCGTAGTTGGGATTGCCAGTCCACGCAAGCGAGGTCCAGCGGTTGATCACCTCACGGGTTGTTGCGACCTGACCCGGAGTCAGAGGTTGGTACAGGTTGTCTGTCTCGGCCGTGGCGAAGACCCAGTAGAGCTCATCTGCATGACAGACTTGTCCCACACAGGTCTCAGGGTTCGGCGTGAGGGGCGAACCGAGACCTGTGGCGAACACGACCTTGTACGAGTTGCCGGGGTTGGTGGTGTTCGTCTCCAGGGATGCGAGATACAGCTCCGGGCAGTGCACGGCGAAGTCGGTGAAGAGTTGGGCGAGGGTCAGCACGGCTCCTGAGATCCCGTCTGCGGATGGCGCGGTTTGGTAGGGATAGAGGTCGGTCGCGTTCAAGATGGCTTGGGCGCCCGTGGTATTGAACCCGATTGAGACATATTCGGGGAAGACGGATGCGTTCGCAGTCGGCGCGATTGTGCTCGGCAGGAAGTAGCAATATTCGCATTCGTTGCTCGCCCAGATGGTTGGCACGCGTGCGTAGTCACCGTCCATGATACTGGACGCGATATCGGTGAGCACGTAGTCGCCATCAACAGCGATGCTCCAGGAGATACCGAGGTTGTAAGAAGCCATCGCGATGTCCCCGGCGGGGAGATCCTGCACGCATTGGGCCATCGTGTCGTTGAACGTGGTAGAGGAGTTTGAAGCACATCCAAGGTATTGCGCGAGCTTCAGTGATATGTTCTGTGCGAGCGGTATCGAGAGGAAAGGGTCGCTCTGCCCGAAATCTGATTCGAGGATAGCAGCACCTGAAGAATACTTAGCATCGGGTCTAGAGTACAAAGACCGCGCACTTACTGAATAGGCCTTCAGTGTAAACGGGATTTGTGCCAAGCAAGTATCTTGTCATGACACCACCGGCGGACTCGCCGTAGATGAGTACTTTCGTCGGCTGGATGAAGTGGGATCAGAGAAGCGACCGGAGCAGCTGCCTAGATGTGCTCACATCGCCACCAAAAGACTCGATATTGTCCTGAACCCACTGCAGTGCGAGAAGTGCGTCCTTCAGGGCGGCATTGGAGGCGTTGAACCAGCCGAACGCAGTCAAACGATAGTTGATCGTGACTAGAACAACGCCTGCATACGACACGACGTTCGTGCCATCATAGATATTGGAAACGGAGTTCCCGACGAAGCCGCTCGTAGTCATGTTGAATGGGAACGGCCCGCTGTCGCCTGTGTTCAGACCACCGCCGTGTACTGGCGGAATATCGTTCAGGTGTCAATGTATGTTGCGGGTTTACACTCATGATTGATACTCACTGAAGAACATCACGGGGAGCTTGGGCGCAGTCTGGACCGAGTTCGTCGCAGAGTTTGCGACAGGGGAAAACACATTCAGATACAGGCAATCCTCGTTTGAATACAATAAGTGGCCGTTGTCCGCGTCGGGTGGCTGTTATCAGCCTATGGTTAGTAGGCTATACCTGAGACGCCACTTTGTTACATGCCTGAGCACAGATGCTCCCATATTGAAGCGCGGATCGTTCAGTCTCAGGTTCCACAGTGAGCGCTGTGGGCGGCTGGAACCTAGCGCTTCCATTGGTTGGCTCCGCATACTTGATCCCGAGGAAACGGAAGGTGAACTTGTCGCGGTAGCCAGTCAGGGTGCCAGCAGAAGGCGTAGAGAGTTGGATCTGGCGTGTGGTGTCGTAAGACGTGACATTTGAGCGCGCCAGAGGGGCCGAGTTCGTGCAAAGTACAGGCAGCTGAGTGTCAAAGTCGACGTTTGTGTCAAGTGCATATCCGACATCGGAATACTGATAGCTTGGCGTGAAAGCTCCGCAGGTGTAAGGCGCTACAGTGGTGAGTCAGTCATGCACGACACAAAGTACCATCTCAATCGGGGAGCACTCACCATCACTTGCGACCCAAAGTTGCTGCGTTTTGTCTAGAGCGGCACCATGTCGTTCAGATGTGAGCGCAACGGACAGGTTCTGCGCCGTAAGACCAGCTGTCGTATTCGGTACAGGTAGCAGAGTCTCTTGAAGCTGCTCGCAGGCCAAGAGAGCCTCCTCGCAGCTGAATGCGCTTTTCAAGTACAATGCACTTGCTCGGTTCGCATTTGAGGGGTCAAGATCGTTGTTTGAGACGATCACCACGTCAGTGTCGGGATATGTCGCCCACCCGAGGACAATGGAAGGCAGAGTAACAAGACAGCCAAGCAGGGCCGCATAACACGACGTTGAGCGTGTCAGTGCCATATCGCCCAGGTCCACGATGACGATACTTCATGTCTGCACTGTAGGCCCCCTTATATACGGCATTGCAAGGGAGTCAACAACGGCCATCCGGTTGAATGTGTGGCAGCTGACTGCCGTAAGTGTATGGATACAATATGTCAATTCCCATCAACTTGCAACGGACGGGACGGAAGGGTGACATGACCGCGGCGAGCAGTGGATGATCTCCTCGAGGATGGTTTCGCCCACGTATTTCCGAGGATCGGACTGCCGTCGATCAGGTATTCCTGCGGCCGTGTTCCCATGCGAGCTCGCTGGCTAATTCGAGGCCAGTGTAGGTTGAGTGTAGGGAGGAGAACCCCGACATTGTCATGGGAAGACCTGCAGATCTAGGCAATCAGGTGGTGTTCCCAAGGTGCCTCTCAAAAGCCGTATTACTACGCGCGCCAATCTCGGACGTGGGCGCGCCGCGAGGCCACATGCCTCAGCCCTCCATTTCTGCGCAGTGTCCAAGTCTCGACGTTCAACGTCAACGTCACACTGTATTCATACATACAAACACTTTGAATACAGAGTAGCGTAGTGACAAGCAGCGCAACGCCCCCGTCCGCACCAAGGCAAAGAGGAAGGGCAAGTTCCATGAGGAAATCGCGCATGCACATCCTAAAGAAGATGTAAAAAGATACAGCGGAGTAGGCTTACGAATGAAACTGAAGTCTATGCCTCGCCTTCGTACGGGACATTCGAACCATTGTCGTCGACCGTGTCCACGACGCGCGTGATGTTTACGGTGAACGGGGGATACACCGGCGCGGGGTCCGGCGCGGCGTAAGGATGCGGCATCATGCCAGTGTACGGTTCCTTATACGGATAAGGCACACCGTCAGCTGCGCTAGTCAGCTCATGCTTGCGTAGCGGGTACGAAGTAGAGGTGGACGCCGTAGGTGGGCGATGCGTGAACGCGCTGCCAGCACTTCGACTGTGGGTGTGTGCCTTTTGGGCCCATCCGAGGGCGACACGGAAGTTGATGAGCATGAACGTGATCCCGCAGACCGGGCTCCATACGTCAATCGCCGTGAACTGGACGACAGACTGCAGCTGGAACTCGAGGAGAAAGAAGAAGTTCCAGCAACTGTTGATGATTTGGTGAGAAGGTTGAAGCGTCGATGCAAGGAGCAGGGCATGCGTACGTGTGAATGAGTGCGCTCTCGATGATGATCGCCAGGACGCCCTGGCAATGTGTTGGTGAGTCTTCGTACGCATATGTCTAAGTGTTGCGAAAAGCATACCATAAGATTTCCACCGCCAAATGACTTGCTGCGGATACGGGTACGCCATATACGCCATGCGATACAAACTGACCAAGCGTCAAGCGTCAAGACATGCCTGATCAGTAGGAATGCCGTAGACCGTACCAGTACAATACACGTTAGTGCTGTATACGACGTAAGTCGGCAATCAGGACAGGATGTGAAACGGGAGCTGCGACTCACACAAATGTCATGACACAGTCGCTCGTAATCCAGCGTCCAATTCCGTCATGATATGCGTCCTCGCCAAGTTGATACAAGGAGAACCGCCAGCAAAGGCCTACTCCACAGACTGGCAGGACGGTGTCAATGTGGCTTAGAAGTCGAAAGCCATTGACTGCCTACCAATCAATCCAAACCAAGTCATGATAGGGAAGATGACTATCCACTTGTTATAGCCCCAGATGATGTACAACCGGTAGATCTACAAAGCGGGCACCGTGGATCAGCGGTCGACGCGAGAGCGAGTGAATAGATGGCTCACAATCATGGCATCCGATGCCAACACAGTAGTGACAAACAATGCGGTTTTGGCGATTTCTGACGGGTCCGCGATGTTCGCATAGACGAGTAGCGGTTCCGTGCCACCCATGAATGTGACAAACGCAAAGAAAAGTCGATAGACGGTGAGACTCCAGTGCTAACGAAGGCTTTAAGTGACTTGGAAGCGGGCACCCAGAAAGAGACTCACCGCAGTCACAGTGGCAGCGATGATATGTGACGCGATGAACATGGGTGTTTTGTAAATTGAGCGGGCCGATGATCCAGTCTGTACCGCCCGGTCGCGGGCACGCTGTACCAGCAGTAAAGTCGACAGCACATAGAGAACCCAGAATACGCCCGTGAGAATGCTCTCTACGCACACGGTGGCGAGGTTGGCAGTGACGAGTGACTGAATCTCTGGGCTGGTCGACATATTGACCGCGTTGGTTGCGCAGGATGGCGCACGCAAAGTGAACGTCCTGCATGGCGGATAGTTATGTACGGCGGAAAGTCTCTAAACAGTTGTTCCCGACGGGGGCTATGGGGCGCCACCGAACATCGAATTCGATGAAGGATCCTGCCCAGAGCGATGTTAATGAAATGTGCCAGGAAACTCGGGCCTATGGTGCCGACGCTGGCTCGCCTTTGGTTCTCGATGCCCGGAGCACGCCCTCTTTGGCACTGACCCTGCGGATTGCCCCCGATCAGTCTTCCAGTCGATCCGCTATCCGCAAACTCGATCGTGGCGCATATGAATGGAACATTCTGAAAATGCACGGGAAGCCGCCCCGAATCGTTTTGCCTGAGTGCAGTCGCCGAGACTCGATCGAGAAAGCGTCATGCCCGTGAACATCTGAACCACCGAGTCGGAAGGTGCAATTCGAGCGGGATTCGAGCGCTCTCAGTTGCCTTCTTCCGAGCATCTTGGCCAACAGAAGACGGGCTTGGTCTATCGAGGTCAAGTTAAGTTTCGCAGTGAAGCCGTGATTACGCCAAGAATGCACGTACTAATCAAGTACTTATTGCTCTTGACCGTCTGATTGATCGCATACATAGCACCTATCGCACTCCTTCGCACCCCCGCCCTGAGGCGTCAAAACCTGCTGCGAGACGCGGTCACGTGGTGCGCGTGCCAAATCGATGGTCCAAAACCGGTCACTGGGGAGGAGGAAAGCTGAGTTCTGAGCACTGAGTTGAGTACTAACACAAGAATTCGAGGAAGCGTACATCGCTAGTTGAATGTACGCCGTTGATGTAGCAGTTGTGGTTGACTAGCTCCAGTCTACAGGCACGGATAAAACGACGTGCCTATAGTGCCGTATTGGCAACGACTCCGCGAACATAATAATATGGGATAGCTGTGCTGTAGCGTTCAAAGGACGCGAGCAGAATATATAACCTCGAGCCCTGCGATGTACGCACAGGTCGCGTCAACCATGCTTCATTCAGGGCTGCACGCATTCATACGCACGAACGATCAAACATTTGCTCTGCGACCGTGCGATGTCATGCACACTGCGAGGACACCCGTCATTTGCACCCTCGGCCGACTCGGACAAGTGGTGATTGGAGGCGTACCTGCGATGTGTACAATGTCGTGTCCATCACCAACCCTCTACTGCCATATGCACGGCTACCGGCCAGATCACACCGGTCCAGGGGTACCAAGCCTACATAATTGCAGTCATGCCTGACCATCAATGTATCTGCGTTAGTGGTCACCAGTGGCGTCGAGTGGGGCATTGCGGCGCGGCGGCCATTGCACCCGGCTCGCTGATCATCGGGATCAGGCAGGATCAGGCATGAACCAGGCTGGCAGACACCGAGGAGGAGCCCAGGAGGAGCCCTCCGCAAATCGAATTGGGGCAGCGAGTGGGAGATTGTCATACTGTGTATACACCGATATTCAGATGCTTGGCAATACCCGACGGGAAGACAACACAGTACTCACCGGCAGGATTCGTACGAAAGGCGTACGTTCGGGCTGACGTCGCACGTATGTAACTTCGACTTAACAAGATCACAGCAACCATGGTACGACACTCGCTAGCACCAGCCGTTTCATCTCGACGATGCTGACGTCTGAAGACGTGAAGGTCAAGTTCTTCAAGGAGGGGACAATAAGAAAGCTGTGGTCGGAGCGAGAAGAAGTGGTCCCGAAGCGGCCGACCTCGAGACGCCGGCGCTTGTTACCTCAATGGGGGCGCGTACGCGCTCATCTATTGTTTTCCTGGCCGCCATTGTTCTCGCTTTGGACACGCCTCCTGCCCATATAACCATGCTTTGGCCCGTCCGAGTCGCTTTGTGGCCTTGCCGGTCCCGGCTCACTATAGAATCTCGACCTCGCTCCTAGAACCGTCTACTTTGTCCCCCCTTGCTCGTGCTCTACGCACTACCACTTGGCAGGCTCATTTCCGTTTGACATTTGTACGCCGGCTTCTGGACGACGACCCTCGTAGAGCTCGCTGCGATACGCTTTGATACGTGCTCTCATATATACTGGACGCTCTGCATTGCCTGCTGTATCCTTACTCTCGACCCATCCGTTATTGCGCCACACAAGGATGCGGAATCCGTTCGTTCTCTTGCGATTCGTTCTTTTCTGTGAGCCTTCGCATTGCTCATCGCCTGGCGTAGAGACCAATACTAACCGGTACAAACAGTCTTCCTACTTTACCTGAACATCCTCGCGCTTGGGTTCGCGTCATGGAATATTGCAGCGGCAAAGAGGGCCTCTCTCAATGGTACGTCTGCCTTGTGACACAATCGTCCATTCACTCACTCCCTGTCATGACTAGAGGGCGGCGCGCCTGTCTTCGTGCTATTCAATACTATCTTGACTATAATATACTTGCTCTTGTGAGTTCCTGCGCCTGTATGCGCTATGCTTACTCATAAACTATGTACAGGGCCCTCGCAGAGCTAATCTTCCCGGCGTTCTGGTCCCCGAAGATCATTCTCGAGTGCGTGTGGATAGCAGCTTTTGCTATCTTGGAACTCTGTGCGTAGCATTCACCCCACAAAGAAGCCCACTTATCAATACGGTATACGCAGCTGCCGCCATTGTTATCACCGTCAATGGGCCTATTCTCGCTTGTCGAGCCGAGGGTGGGTACCTGCTTCTGTCTTCTCAGCCTTTCAAAGCTGATTGTCTGAATAGATGCTATGAGCGCGTGCGCTTCGTCGACTCTGCTGGTTGTCGTCACTTGGGTGACCAGCTTCCTTCGTACGTCCCTCACCCTGGTACCAACCTCATCATATGTTCATATTCGCCGTAGTTCTGCTGTACCTGTTTGGCCTGATCGGAATTACGACAATGCACTCCAACACTCACCCGGATGTATGGGGTGCTGCGATCACTTCCGTCCCGTGGTTCGCCGCTTCCCAATCGCCGCCTCCTAGCTCTGGCAAGCAATGGTTCTATCCGAAGGACCCTGAACGCCAGGACTTTGAAAGCCCTGCGTTCAAGGACAACGAGTCACTTTCCACGGCATCCTCCAAAGCGCAACCGATCTGGAAGCCGACGGGCATCATCCGGCCCCCTCTCAAAGCCATCTCCATCTCTGCGCCGTTCAGCAAGAGCGTGGAGAGCTTCCGACCAACGTGGGCGAAGGACGTGAAACCCCGACGCGGCGTGGACCCTCCCTTCCTCTCACCGAAGAAGTCCCAGAAGAGCACCCCACGTCTGCTTTCACACTGGAGCTGCACCACGGTTTCGACCTACGCGCCACCCGTGCTCCCGCCAAAGACCCGGTCGCCTCTGGGAAGGCTGCGGTCCGGCGAGGTCGAGCTGCAAATCCCGAGCCAGATGAGCTTGCCTGTCATCACGCCGTCGCCCAGTCGCCCCATGTCATATGGGATCTTCCCGGAGGACGTGCAGGACCCGGACATGCCCATCAAACCTTGCCACCGTTCCGAGTGGGTCAGGGCGGATAGTGAATCGCGCTAGACGCGACTGAACATGTCCACCAACGTCAATGCTGTGCATGAACACGAACATACCCATACCACGACTGGACATCACTTGGGACCTTGCTTATTTGGCGTCATTGACGAGCATGTATCATAGATCCCATCCTTTGTAGCCACCAGCTAGTACTCTGTACATCCTAGATATCTGTATATTCAAACGACGCCTTTTTAATATTGTGTAAATCGATCCTGAGGCACCTCGTCCTGCGACAAATTGCTAGTGGCCTTGGTCTCCAACTCTTCAATGTGTAATCGTAACTTGTGGTTCTCCTCTCGGGTATCAGCTAATGCGACAATCATCCCTTCCAGCTCTCTTCTGGTCTCCTCCAGTTGGCGCATATTATCCTCCTCGAGCTCGCCTGCACTGACGGCGATACCTGGGGAGAGTCAGGCCCAAAGAACCGACGCCACAATTGAAAGTGCACACCTTGGACTAGCTTCACCAAACGCCACAGTCGGAGGATGATGAGCAGGCCGGCGAGCTCCCTCTCGCGTCCTCGGAGAACGACCTCGAGGACAAACGTCGTGACGATCACGACAGCATCAAAGAAGTGTAACGACGAATGCGGTGCCTGTCCGCCGGGCTTGTAGAACGTCCAGCCTTGCGCCCATATCGTGAGAGGGATTTCGACGAGGAAGAACGTGGTGATGGCGAGCGAGATGTGGGAGAGCACGGCGAGCCATACTGGCTGGTCCTCTTCGGGGACACAGCTCTCCTTCAAGAAGGTGTAGCCAAGGTCGGCCAAGACGCAGGCAGAGTCAATCAAGACCTGTTTGACCAGAGCGTGCGGAAGTTGGACGGAGAACGACGAGGGCAATAAATGGGGTACGAGCCAGTGTGATGACTGTTTTGTGTAGTCTGGGCGACTCCAGTAGCTCCGCCGTCCACTCTCTCCAGGAAGTCTCTTTGACAGCCTTCCCGGTACTGCCTTGGTCGACGTCGGGGTTGTCAGAGCTGCTGGTCGGCAGGAGTGGCTCTTGTTCGGACATATTGTCGTGGTTTCGAACACGCACAGACAGGATATACAGCGGGCGGTGGCCGAGGAGATAGATAGATAGGACAGGGCCAACTCCGAGGTGCGTCTGGCTGTCCTCGACTTGTCGTCGACGTCAGTCGTTGCCACAGGCGCGCAGGCTCCGGAGTGACAGCTGTGACTGCACGCGACTCTGTGACTGACCGTGGCGCGTCGCGTCGCGTCTCACACGTTGTCTGTTTCGTCTACAACACTGGGGCACTCGACTCGCCGGCCGACACCCTGTCTCCAACGGTCTCAGGAAACACAGTGCCATTGGAATGCCATTGCTATGTCGCTTCTGCGCGCAGACGCTCCGTCCTCTGAAGCGGCCCCACAGCGATCAGGGAGACTTGTGTCGACGTCTCACCGAGGCAGTGCGCAGTGGCCCATCCACTGATGAGATGGTTCTGACAGTTCGCAGACGCCGTGATGCCATTTGATCCGCTTAAATTGTCCTGAAATACTGTGCCTCCTCAGCCGTCCCCCCAGGCCTTTCCTCCTGGACCTTCATTTTCTGGGCTCAGACTGAGTCGGCCCCTGGTTTTCTTTCTTTGCTTTCTCCCTGGTGGCCTTTCGTTCTTTACTTCTATCCGGTGTATAATTAGCTTGAAGCTTTTTTGCCGCTATGTCTTGGTGGTCTGTCTTCCGCACAGCCCGGAGAGCTGTTTTCGGTCAGTCCTTGCCTTCCGCTGCCAAGTATGATTTTGATGCTGACAATCTTGTCCAGGTGTAATCTCTATCATCAGTTTGCTTTGGGCGATTCTTCTCTCAGTCTATCTTGCTCGGGAGTGGAAGCATGCGGTTGAGGCGCAACGTGAGTGACCCTGCTGGCTATGCTGATGGTCATTGCTAATCATAGATGGCGTAGGCGTGATCGTTCTGCTGATGATATGCATGAACACCGTGTTCTCCGTACTACTATATCTTATGTGAGTTCGTATACCAATCAAACGCTCCGGATGTCCCTGAAGGTAGCACAGGATCGTAGTAGTGTTCCAAATTTGGCTCGATTTTGCGCGAACAGTTTTCTTATTTGCTGTCCATTGCGGTGAGCTTTCCAGATCTTGTCATACATGTACGACATAGCTGATGTGGTGTCAGGGATTGCTGTGTCCTTGACAACTTTGGGGCATACGTTCGATTGTTCTCTCTTCAGTGCGTACAGTGCCACGCTATCATCGGATAGATGACAGGTCGCTGAACATACCTTTGTCAGAGTCTCAACAGACATGCACGGGCACGTATCGCCTCTCGTTATTCGTGGAGTGGATGATGGCCGTAGTTTGTGAGTGGGCAAGCATTGCGCATTGGCGCGTCCGTTGACTGTACACAGTCCTCCTGCACGCGATCACTCTCTGCGTGATGTCGCGTATCCCGCAGCCACAACCAGAGGAACCTATGATACCCAAGGAGAGGCTCATGAACGACATAGAGGGGCAGTTCCACGAGATCGATTTGAAGAGCGCTGTGTCCGTGCTCAGTCCCGATCTCGAGGTGCACAAAGTGGAGCGTGTGTCGGTCGCACCAGCCATGCTCATGACCCTTGGTTCGACACCTGTACGTGGCCCATCACAGTACGCCCGCACGGCGACAC
Source organism: Fomitopsis serialis (assembly GCF_022376445.1). NCBI lineage: Eukaryota > Fungi > Basidiomycota > Agaricomycetes > Polyporales > Fomitopsidaceae > Fomitopsis > Fomitopsis serialis. The sequence continues at coordinate 16 of NW_025955180.1, read as the reverse complement.
CAGTCACGCTCTCGCG